>NC_143478.1:29038864-29322501 GCF_027475165.1 Benincasa hispida
ATTAGTTTTGGAGACAACGAGTTCATCAGAGAAGCAGAGAGAATTCGGCATATTAGCCATAAAAATCTGGTCAATTTGCTTGGATACTGCACCCAGGGAATTGCTAATAATAGGTATTGTTCATGTCTTCTGTTGTTAAGAAATCACACGTCTTCCATTATAAATACAGATTGTAATAACTTTTGTTGTGTCCAGGATGTTTGTTTATGAAAATTTGGATAATGGGAATTTGCATCAATGGCTTCATGGATGTTCACAGAAACCCTTTAGCCCTCTGACATGGTCCATTAGGATGAACATTATTCAAGGAATTGCCAAAGGGTAAGATGCACGTATCTACAAGTATGTGCTAAGTTAGCTCTGAAAATTTATGAAAAAATGAAGAAGAATTGACGTTGTTTGAATTTTAAGAAATAGAAATGCATCACCTATTTAGGCAAGTAATAAATCGTCTTAACGTTAGTACTTTATCTTCATATATTGTCATAATCTTCTTAATTATATATATAAAAAAAAAAGATAAGTCTATATACCAATGTAGACCGTTTTGATTTATGTAAATAGGGATGGAAATTTTGACCGATAGAAATCTTCCTTCACAAATGTGTCAATTGTCGATGTTTACCTTTGAATCAGAGTACTCTGTAAATTACACTGAGGGCTTATTTGTGTTTTCTGCAGATTAGCATATCTTCATGAAGATGTGGAACCACAAATTCTTCATGGCAGGCTAAAATCCAGCTGCATATTACTTGATCAGCATTGGAATCCCAAGATTGCCAATTTTGGTCTAGTTGAGCTTTTGCTTTTGGAGTACTCGCCTGGATCTTTGGTTGGAGAAACGTTAGTCGTCTTATCTTTCCTTTCTTATACTATTCTAAGCTCATTGCTCATTTAGGACATGTTTGGGAGTGATTCTTAAATCTTTAAAATCATATTTTACCATTTCAAAATCACTGTGAAACATTTATTCAAAACTAATTTTAATGGTATGAAAACTATGATTTAGAGTGAATTTAACCATTTCAAAATCACCCTCAAACTTATGCTTAGGAAATTTGCTAATACTCTCAGGTATGAATCTCTCGAGAATGGATCAATTAGTCCATTCACAGATCAGAAGAATGATGTTTATAGCTTTGGTATACTTCTCATGGAGATGATAACTGGAAGAGCTCCTGTGGAGTCCAATCAATCACAAGTATGTTTTGATACATTTTTATACATCTGTTTACACAGACTGAATAGTTTCTTGTTGTGACATTCTTATATGATAAAATGAAGATTGTATATACGAAATATGTGTTAGAAATGGAGATTGATGGAAGTTTTTTAATGAAAAAATGCAGCCAGATTTGACAGAGTGGGTGAAATCAATGATAGGGAATCAACAGGCATTTGAAACAGTTGATTCCAAATTGGAAGAAAAACCAGCCTCAAAGCAACTTAAACGGATGCTTTTAATTGCTCTTCGCTGTGTTGATCCAGACATACAGCACAGACCCACTATGGGCCAAATCCTTCTCATGCTTCAGCCTCACGACCTTTTACTCTCTGATGTACGTATTTACAAACATCCACTCTCTACATTTATACATATATATATTCATTCATACACATACATATGCATTTTATGCATATATTATATTCATTCATACACATACAGATACTTGCACAAATATATATATTGATAAACTCACAAATTAATGGATTGTACATCATTCTTATTAAATGCATATCATTCTTATTAAAGATGTTCAAATGATCTGACAATTCGAACAAATCGAACTAATCAATCCAAATTGTAAGAGTTGGATTGAATTTTTTATTTTATTTTTTTTTTTTTTGGGGGGGGGGGGGGGGGTTGGGTTGGATCCGTATTACACTTTTAAAAATTCTGGTCAACCCAACCCAACCCGAATTTCTAATATTATTAAAATACATATATTATAACTTATAAATATTATAGTTTGTATATATTTTTATGATGTTTGTTTGAAGTTTGTAATAGATATCTTGGATTTTAATATAACTGAGTTTGATGAAATTTTAGTTATTAATGTGTTATATTTAAATTTAAGTATTTCAAGTCAATAAAAAAAATATAATTAAAAAAAATAAATAAATAACCTGACGACCCAACCCAATCAGATACCCTCCTTGGATAGTCAACTCGACCAACTCAAATTTTCGAATTGATCCAAAAAGATCTTATCTTTATTCGATTGCCACTAGCTTGCAACATTAGTGTTTGTCATAAAAACACATTTAAGAATGATGATGTGATGTCAAAAAAAAATCAAATATCAGCTAATTATGTTAAAAAAAAAATAATATCACATTTCATCACATAATACAAAAACTTTGCATAGTACAAAAGAGAGTTTAAAACAATTTTACTCACTTTATGAGTTTCAAAAATAATGGTCTCTTAAGATAGAATAGATTGTCTTTTTTCTAAAAGGCAACATCTTGTCTACAAGATCCAATAAACTTACTTTGTGAAGTAAATCGAACTTCAACAAACTTTTAGATAAGAAAAAAGTTTTATGAGAGAAAATGTTGATGGAAAAAAGTTGAAGTTCTAATTTAGAGAAAAGACATATTTATAGATTAATTCGTAGTTATTTGAATAATCATGTCTATTCTTCAAGTTGGTTAATAATTGAAAAGTTGCATCAATTCATGGAATAATGCTCAAAAAAAAAAAAAAAAAGTCTTTCATTTTGTTAGAATAGATTCAACATGTGTATCATGAACCTATTCCAACATTCTGCCCCTAATTATTGGACCAACTACATATAATAGCTTCACTAACACTCTAAAGGTGGTGGGGCAAATAAATACAGTGGACTGTGACTGAATCCAGTTCTGAAAATGAAATTTGGTTTAGGTAAAATTAGATGAGAAACTTGTTTATATATGTATGTGTGTTTTTTTTAGTCTAAGACAAACCTCCCTTGTCATTTGCTCTTTAGTTTTAAGTGTTTTACAGAATTAAGCTATATATTCTTACTAATATTATTTTATTTTCTTTTTCATTGACACTTTTTATAGGGCCGTCATATCGGAATGAGTGAGTTCTTGTAAGCTTTGCTGATTACCATTTCATTATTGATATTCTTTTATTTAAATTTAAAAATCTTTTTAATTAATTTCAGGGTATTTTAGGTTTATTTCCCCCCAATTTTTCTTTAAAAGGAAAAGATGTATAGAACAAAAAATGAAAAATATTGCATTACACTTGTATATATATACCTAATTTATAGGATTTTAAGTTTCTGCCAATCAAATTCTAATTATATTTCATTTTTTTAAAAAAAATAAAATAATTGTATATGTTGCAGCATTTAATAATTATATATAGTTTTAAAAAAATTATGACATTGAAACGAAAAAAAATATTAATAAAAATAACTGAAAGAAGGCAAAAATATTGCTAATATCAAAAAAAAAAAAAAAAAAAAAAAAAAAAAAGGAAGGCATAGTAGCACTGACTCTGCCGGGAAAACTGTTTACTTACCTTTTTTTATTTAGAATAAAATCAATATATACAATCTAATAATGAACTGAAATCAAAATACATCATAAAAGATTTAAATAAAAAATAATTATAAAATATAGATATTTACAAATGATGAATGAAAATATATTTTTTAATACCCTTCTTAAACATGGAGTATGAGGATCACAAATACAACTTGTGAATAAGATAAAGAAATTGTTATCAGACCCTTTGTACATATATCTACAAGTTCATCTGTAGAAACATGACTGTAGTAATGTCATTTTGAACTGCATCACAAACATAATGACAATTATATAATGTCGACCGGTTGTCACAAAATAAATTTATGGCACGAAGATGGTCTACCACAAGACTTTTTAGTAATACTAAGTCATGTAAGTTCAAATGAAATAGAAGCCATGGAACGATATTCAACCTAGATGAACAAGACATCGATTGATAAAAAAATTAAATTAATGAAAAATTAAATTAATGAATGAAGATTAATTTAATTATATATAATCAAGCAGTCTCCATTTTACCATATTAGAAAATTTGTGCAAATGGACGTATAATGTATATTTATTTTATTTCAAAAGTTTCTTTCCGTCTTGGCCATTATTTTTAATAGTTTTCTTTTTAATTTCATTAAAATCTTAAATTTCAAGTACAGTTTTCATTTGATGTTGATTTATTTTAAAATTAGCAATTACAAAGTACAACAATAATTAATCAAATTGTTAGAAGAGCAAACAAAGTCCCACATTGATTAAAAATGGGAATAATCATAAGTATATAAACGTAGACAATTATCTCCATTAGTATGAAACCTTTTAGCGGATACCAAAAGCAAAGTCATGAGAGTTTATACTCAAATTGGACAATATTATATCATTGTGGGTGAAATCCTCATATTATGATGAACTAGGAAAGGTAAGGAATCTTAGTTCGTGCTCTATTTGGATAGCTTTGTTCAAAAGTGATACTTTGTTCGAGAAGAAGATTGTTAATAGTGCAAACAAAGTCCTACACTAGTTAAAAAAGAACATAATCGTGTGTATATAAGTATGGACAATTATCTTCATTTATATAAGACCTTTTTTGTGGTATCAAAAGTAGAATAATGTGGGTTTATGCCTAAAATAGACAATATCATATCATTATAGAGATATATAGATGTTTGTTATCCTTTTATCAATTATCACATCTTTGAGTCTTAACTTATTAAATTATCACATCTCCATTTTTTTTACTCAGGCGTTCGTTATCCATTAACTTTTGATAACGAAAACAACAAAATTATAGTTTGTAGTTTGAATATTTGCACACGTTTTTTTTAGAGTATTTTTTTGAAATGGATCACCACCAAAAGTTGACCGGAGGGGTCGGTGGCCGGCGTCCAGCGTCCAATTCCACAAAATAATTGATACATATATTTTGTTTCTGATTTCATTTCGTTTAAATGAAATAAAATGTTATATACCCTATTTTATTCCTTTTGTTTGAATTAAATTACTAGTCCCTACATATTTAGGATCTGTTTGATAGAAAATTTAAACAATAAAAATTTGAAAACAATAAATTAAATGAAAATAATGTTGTGTTTCATGTTTTTTATATGTATTTGATTACCGATTCAAAAATTGGATTCTTATTTAAACAATTGTAAACTATTTGTAGTTATCTACTAAATATTTGATGATAATAAACTATTATTAATTTATTTATGAAACATATTTTATATTAAAAAGAAAATTGTATGATTATCATTATATAATTTGTGAGATAAATTGAAAATTGAATCTCTATGATTTAGAAGAAGTTAGAATTTAGGTTTTATAGTTTATAATTAGAATTTAGTCCATAGGGTTTGATAAAAGTTTCATAATCCCTATGGTAGAGACTAGAGTATTTAAGAGAATTTTAATAAAAGATAAGGATTATATATGAAGTTATATCAAACCATGGGACGAAATTCTAGCCTTTAAAGCCATAGGGACTAACTTCTAGCTTTATATGAACTATAGGGACCAAATTTACAATTTGATCTAATTTACTTTATATGTATATATATATATATATATTAATTTTTAAACAATGAAATGAGTGTATAACTAGAGGTATCCACGAGACAGGGATGGAGAAGGATTCCTTGTCCCATTCACGCAAAATTCCCTGCTGATTCACATGGAAAATTTCCGAAAAGTTTCTTCTTTTTTTTTAAGTAATTTGATTTTTGACAATTTTTAATTTTATTTTCAATCAAATAAATTTTTTAAATTCTAAGTTAAATGAGTTATTTCAATACGATTTTTTTATTTTAAAATATTATGAAATCTCTTACTAAAAATAATAATATTCAATATATAAAAGATATAAAAGATATAATTGAAATTTTAATAATTTAAATAAAAGATATAGTTAACTAACAAAATTTATCTGAAAAACAAAAAAGCACACTTATACATAATTAAGTCACTTCGTGTGAGTATGTGTGTATATATAAAATTTTTATTTAAACAAATTCTCACACTTTACTCATACATACATATACACATAATTAGCAGGGACGGGGACATGCTAGGTCGGGATCGGAGATGGAGAATATATTCTTCGTCCCCATTTAGCCATTGGGGAGAGAAGTCTCGTCGCTCCCTCCTCATTTCCCATCTGGTCGGGGATTCTCCACCCCTGTTTGAGCAGCTTTGCGAGCTAAATGAATATCTCTATTTATAACATGCAAATTGTATTTCTAAATACTCTTTTCAATGTTTATTTAATATAATTTTGCATTTGAAATTTTAAAATTCAATTTGGATACAATGAGAATATTAAAATGTTGTTTTTAGAATTTGCACTACTTAGATCATAGAGTCTGAGTGTCTTTCAAGCACGTATTTGCTAACTTAGTGAATCTAAAAATATACAACAGAATCTGGGTTGCCAACCAAATAGACCCTTAAATTTGTGTTTATTTTTTTGTCCTGATTTTTTAAAGGTGTCTAAGGAGTCTAAGTTCTTTAACTTTATGTTTGATAAGTCCCTAAATTTTAACTTTTAAATGTCCTTAAAATTTAAATTTTCTATTTAATAGGCCTTGATACTTTTTATTTAAAAAAAAAAAAAGTTGATAATTGACCTATGAAATAGACAATTGAATTTATGCTTAAAGCAACCTTAAAATTACAATTCTATGTTGAGTACATACATAAATTAAAAAAAAGTCAATGTCGTAAAGTTTAAGGACTTATGAATACAAAATTGAAAATGTATAGGTCTATTGGTTAAATAATTGATAGTTTAATATTCTACTATTGAGATGTATGTCCTAAAACTCGCAGTTTGTAATCTTTAAACACTAACTATTTGCAAAAAAAATGTTATTGAGGTTTATTCAATAAAGTGTTACTGAACATATAAAAATAAGCTAACGAACCCCTTGTTGGGGTTATACCGTAGAGTCCTATAGTTTGTAATTGTTTTTTAACAACTCATTGTTTGTTTAATAAAATATATGATATTTTATTCCATATTTTAGTTGCATTAACCACAAACCAATAAACTAACATTTAAGGTTATCTTGTAGCTTAAACATGCATGTAGAGACATACGGGTGGATCATGTTTAAGTGATAACCTAAATGGTCTATAATAGATAGATAAGGTTGAGTACCTTATCCTGGTGACATTACGAGTATGAGCTGCTTTGTAGGTGTTACAATTATTGTAAAGTGCTACGAATGATCTGATTCTTATCATTCATGCATAGACATGTGAGCGGGGATATTCTATACAAAAGAGTTTGTATAAAACTGGACCACGAAATGTTTAGTCTCATTATATAACGCCGTTCGTAATAGAGACTTATATTTCACCAGGATGACCATAGGTAACATGATCTGAATCTTGGGTGAGTTGTGAACTCCTGTCTATGAGGGCAGTTCTTTGATTTGTATCGTGAGAATGGCCAGATCGCCGACTCAATAAGCCTACCATTTTGGGATTCTCTGATTGGGGAGTTGGGAACACAACTATAGGAATTCACTCATTTTCTGAGGTTGGGGTAAGTAGATAAATTGCTCCTTAAAGGCTGATTCCAAGGCTTGAATAATGTGGTGTCACACCCTCTCCTGGCCCGAGAGGAGTTTAGTCATAGTTGGACGATGATCTATTGTTCATTAGAGGGATCAATGGTACTTAAGAAGTTATATGTAACTATAGGGTCAAAACAATAATTTCGGCCTAGCTATACTTACGAGCAATTTGTGAATTGTCATTGTAATATTGAATGGTTATATCCAATGGACACAAAATATATCTGTAGTGTGAATAGTACAGTTGTTGGTCTTTAGTAGAGTGCCCGACAGTTAACGGATGGTGAATAATTTAATTAAAGAGTTTGATTAATTATTCATGTATCGTTAAAGCTTCAAGCTACAGATCCATGAGGTCTCATTGGTAGCTCAATAAGATTAAATGAAATCAGTATTTGGATTAATTTGAATTTGTAAATTAATAGAGGGATTTAATTATATAGGATATAATTAAGTTATTTTAATTATATATGATATAATTGGTATAGTGTATTTAATACATTTATGAGAGGAAATAAATATTTGAAAATGATTCAAATATTATTTATATGAATTGGATTCGTATTTATTAAATTTAATATAAATAAAATTTATATTAAATGTCATATGAGAGAGAAAAAAAAATAAACTATAGGTTATATTGTATATGATACAATATTAAAAATGTAAGTTATATGATATTTTGATATAACATATATATATATATATATATATATATATATATATATATATATATATATATATATATATATATATATTATATGTTATTTTATTTTAAATGAGGGAAGGAGTTTCCCTCTTTTCTCTCCACTCACCTAAGTGGATGTGTGGTGTTATTTATTTTTGGATAGGAGAGAGTCTCCTTAATCAGAATAACAGAGTAGAAAGACAAAAACGTTCAGTGAGAGTTATTGTTCTGAGAGATCAATAACAATTCCTCATCCTCCTCTCTACTCTCAACCCTTCCCTCACCATTCCAAAATAGTCAGAGTACACCACTGTTGGGTTCTCTACCTGAGAATACCAAAGTCACCATCATGGTAGTGTTTGTATCTTGATCGAGGGGTGATAGTGTTTGTATCTTGATCGAGGGATTCTTGAAGAAGGTCTTAAAAGGTAAGGGTTTCTGAAACTCTAAGATCCCTTTTAAATAAAACATGTTGTATTTTATGTAAATGCATAATTTGTTCTTTCTTTCTGTAAAAATTATATTATACGAGAAATGGGAATTGGGACAATCCTGCTTCCGCTCAAGGCTCTTTTCATTGAGAACCTTCACCCCTGGCTATAGTATGAAAACTTAAACTTTATGTAGAGACATAAAAGTAGATCAAGTTTGAGTATATAGTCAAAACAGTCTTTAAGTATAAGAATAGGGGTACCTTATCCTGGGGACACATGGATGTAACCCGCTTTATATTTGATACAAACAATGTGATTTCGAAATCGTTCAACTCAATTACCTAAGGCAACTCGATCTCAATCCTGAGCTAATTATGAACTCCTGTTTATTTGGAATTATCTTTTAATCTGCAATGGTGAGGGTGGGTCAACATCGCCGCTCAATAAACCTCCCATTTTAAGGGTAAGACCGGGTAGATAGCTGGTGCAACATGGAATTCACTCCTACCCATTTGATTGGTGAAGACTTAATGAGCAAGATGTATAACAGGACACCTGTGAATGATTGACTTACTGATCATGGTTAAAGCAAGTGGACAAAAATATATCAAGAGTGCAACTATTGGACTTTAGTGGAGTGACCCGATAGTTAACGAATATTGGTTATCCGGTTAAAAGATTTAGCCAATTAATCTCAAATCATTAGAACTCATGATCTGTAGGTCCATTAAGTCCCCTACTAGCTCATAAACAGACTAAAACTTAGAATAGAGTGATAAGAAAAATTGAAGCATTCAAATTCAGATTACATAAATTATTAATTATACGTTTAATTATCGACTTAAATAAAATTGGAGTATTGAAAAATATTTAAATATGATTTAAATATTAATTACATGAATAGAAATTGAGGTATTTTTAAATATAAAAAAATATTTACACTTTATAGAAAAAATACCAAAAGTACAAAACACTTTTGAAACTTTTTACTATAAAGTGTAAATATTTTTTGGATTTTTCTATTTATAAGAATCTTTCATAGAAATTCATGTTTGGAATTGGTATGATATATTAATTTAATATTTGATATTTGGTTAATTTAATTAATTTAATTGTTTAATTATTTATAGAATTAATTTGATTTAAAATGAATGATTTTTTAATATTAATTATTGAGTTAATATTTTATAAAATTATTTTCATTATTTAAAAATCAGATTTCAAATTTCAAATTGAATTTTGAATAAAATTCAATTTAAAATGAAAAAGCATTTATAGTGGGTTTTTCCACTTTTAACACCAAAATTCCACCAAACTCTTTTTGGTTTTGTGGCAATTAAACATGTAATAGAGATTGCATGTTATTTTTTATAAAAGAAAATATATTTAGCTGGAATTTTGAGGATACATTCTAAATTTGATTGAGAAAGAAAAGTTCTTTCTCATGAAATTGCCTAGTAAAAACCATAAATCTCTCCGAGATTTTCTAAATTAGTTCTCTCCGTGGATTTCACCATTCCTTAGAAAGATCTTGTGGTGGTCTACAAATTTTGAAGAGGAGATTGTCTCTGGATTTGAAACTAATTTGAAGAGGTTCTTCAAAAGTAAAATTCTGAAATCCTATTTCTTTGTTTTGTCCTTACATGCTTTTAACTAAAATTAATGTAGTTAGAGTATTTAAGATCTAATTGTTTCCGTTAGTTGATTGACAACACCATCATCTACCAAATTTTTTTTAAAAAAAAAAAAAAAAAAAAAAAAAAGTTCAAGGGCCTACTATACATATTTGAAGTTCAAGAACTCAATTAACATAAAATCCAAAGTTTAAAAAACTTTTAGGCACTTTTTGAAGTTTAGAGACCATTTTGACACAAAAATAAAAGTTTGTCGATCTATTTTATATTTTTAGGATAAATATCAATTTATAACTTTAAACTTTGGGGGTTGTATCAATTTAAACCCTAAACTAATAATTGTATCAATTTAAACCCTAAACTTTGTAGATTGTATCAATTTCAACCTCAAACTAATAATTATATCAATTTAAATCCTGAACTTTACAGGTTTTTTTAATTTAAACCCTGAACTTTTATAAATGTATCAATTTAAACCCTTTATTATGTTTCATTTAGATAAACATAGTATGAAACATGTAATTTTATCAATTAAATTTCATTAAATGTATTTTTCAAACTAAATATGAAGAAATGTGTAAATTGATAACTTAAAAATTTAATAACATGTCAGGTGAAAAATTATAATTCGTGATCTCTTGACCAAGTCATATTCTAGACTAAAAAAATTAGAAAAAAAAATATTCTAGATGCAATCCTAAAAGTACCAAAATATTATTTATCAGGTTTGTTTTTCATTTTTTCTTTTATTGAATTACTTAGAGTTGGGAAATTCTAACAAACAGAAAAATCTAAAACATATTTACGCTTTATGGTAAAAAGAAATTTTTTACTATAAAATTTAAATATTTTTAAATATTTTTTTATATTTAAAAAAAGCCCCCAATTGAAACAATTTCTTACACAGAACCAAAAACAAAATATTAGAATTAAATTCGAATGTGTTTTTGGGGAAAGAGAATTCCTAAATTCCTAATTTGGCCCTCACCTTTTATTCAAACATTTCATCTAAAACAGTAGTTAGAAGCTGCCGTCCCACCCTTAGCAAATTGGCAAATATACTCCAATTGCCACGTGTCGAAAGAGATAACAGAATCGCCACGTGTCAAGTAGAGGGGTAAAATTTAAATTTAGAGGAGATCCGCGTAGGAGCCAATAATAGAGGGCACACCCTCTTGAGTCTTGGGAGGGGAGGGGTTGAGTGGAAGAGAATGGACACCACGTGGCAGGATCTGATTGCGTACGATTTTTGGGGTGGGGAAAGCGTCGGACGAGAATTGGATTGTCGTTTTAAGTGTGATTTGCTGTCGTCTGCTGTTCCTACGGCGGCCATCAACCTCACATTCATGGTCCAACCTCGCATTCATGGTCCTTGCATTTCGAGAAAGTGTATTTTTCGACTTACAAAATTAGTACGTTTTTTAAAATTCGTAAAATAATTTTTTTCGATCCATCCTACGTGAGATCGATCATCGAGAATTAATTAAAACAATCAATTTTTTTCAATTTATCAGTTATTTTAGACTTTTTCGGTACATCTCGCATAATTACACATCGAGATTTGCTGATTTTTTTTTTGTAATCTTCCCAAATTTATACTATTTTCAAAATTTTCTTCAAATTCGGTTATGTTTACAAAATATTATATCAAACTATTATGTGATTTTTCAAATCTTTAGCATAATTTATGTTTTCACAATTGTATGAATTTTCAAAATTTCAAGCATTTTCCAATTATCAAATTAAAATTTTCAAATTGATTCAACATTTTTTAATTTTTGGAAAGACCTAATTTTTTGAAAAATTGGATCAAATTTGGGATATATATAGACTGTCGGTGTTAATCTGTTCAAGATTCCACAGAGAAAGCTCAAATATATGAATTTTAGTGTTAATTATGCCCGAATTTCACTGAAAAAACTTAAATATATAGAATCCTAGTGTTATTTTGCCTAAAATTAGCATTGAGATGCACATAATCTCGGTGTATAATTTGGCGAGATGTACCGAGAAATCCTCAAACAATCGATAAGTCGGAAAAAGTTGATTTTTAAACTAAAATCCCATGGTCAATCTCACTCGAGATGAATAAAAAAAAAACTATTTTTACAAGTTTTAAAAAAAGATACTAGTTTTATAAGGTAAAAACTTAAACGTACTATTTCTGACAATTTTCCTTACATTTTTTTCCTTCCTTGCTCTTTTCTCCTTTTGCTCATTCCATGGTCCATTCAAATCTATTTTACCACTTGCCCTTTATTAAAATCATTATTATTTAATATTATTCAAAATTAATATTTAATTTTACATTTTTAATTACATTTTTTATATTATTAAAATTGATTTTATAGGATTAGAATCATTTTCAGAGTGATTTTAACATGTGTGTGATATTCTAATAAATATTTCTATATATTGTATTGAGATTTACAAAGGCATTTATACAAAATGCTGATAAACTACAAAATGAAACTTCAATCCTAATTTTCTAATCTATAGCCTAAACTTACATTATATGAAGAAGACATAAGTTAATGCATAAAATATAGGAATTTAATCCTTTCAAAATCACACTCCAACATGCTATCATTCTCTCCCAATAAGATGTGGTTCGGGGACGAACCAAGCGGAAGCTGGTGGGCATGTAACGACCCGAGTTCAGGAGGGGTACATGAATGAACCGATATCACATCTGAATAAGAGGGATCCTGAAGACATGAAAGTATGGTTAAAAAAGACTTAAAAGAATTGAAAGTTACTACCTATACCAACTAGGTGCACCTTCTTTTTCGGTGGCTCAATCATAAGAACTCTAAAGTTAAGCATGCTTAACTTAGGTCAATCCTATGTTGGGTGATCTCATGTTGAAAGGACTTGTGCTGGTTTGTGAGGACAACTTTCACTTCTAGAAGATGACCTCATGTTGAAAGGACCTGTGTTGGTTTGTGGGGACAACTTTCACTTCTAGAAGAAAGGACTCGTATTGATTCCGAATCCTACTAAAAAAATTTAAATGATTAATTTTGATATTTATAGAAAATATATGAACTAATTAATTAGTGATAAATCACCGTCTGTTACTAGAACATTTTGCTTTTTTTGTCATTTATACTAATACATTTTTATTTGCACTTGTTTTAGAATTATAACTTATATTGAAAGTGAATTTTTGAATGACAAGTGACAACCCACTAAAAGGTTAATATGTTTTCCAATAATTTCTAGCCGTGGTAGTTTTTAGACAAAAAATAATAATAATAATAAATAAATAAATAGTTGCAGTTGGATTTTCATAAATTTTAATTTTAGACAAAAAAAAAAAAAGTGTTTGGTAAATCAACATTAAATGGGTTTTTATATATTTATCAATATAATTATATTATTTTAATTTTCTTTATATTGATCTTTATTATAAAATCATTATTTAATTTAAATATTAAATTGTTTTGTTGACCATATAAAAATGTATCCATAATCATAAATATAATTGTTTTAAACCATATTTCTATTCTCACTATCTTTTGACTCATCTTCAAATTTTTTTTTAATGTAAACATTGTGGATGGATCGAATATCAAACTTCAAAATTGATAGTTTATATTCATACTAGTTGAGTTATACTCAGGTTGACATCCATTTTGAAAAAAGTAACAACTAAATTATATATAAATCAATTATCATATATATTATTTTATATAAACATTCATTTGATTATTTTGTTCTATGGCATCATGTGAATTTATATTTTAATTCCCATACATCTAAATGTTATTTTTGAATTAAATCATATTTTTGGCCTGAATGTTGTTTTATTCTGACCCTCTTTATCCTTTTTTAATATTTTAAATTAAGAGGCCGTTGTGTTGAGTGATCATCTTTTTGTTTTTTAAAATATTTTAGTTCAAATCATATTTCCTTTTTTTATTTTTTATTATTATTATTATTATTATTTTTTTGTGGTTACTTATCTTCACTTTATGCCGATAAACTCTTGTTTTATTTCTGGGTATTAGTTTAAATATAAGGAGATAATTTAGATTTTTTAATTAATATTGTTATTTTCCTAATATATTTAAAAATTAACAATATTAATAAAAGAATCCGATATAATTTGGCTGTCAACTCAAAAAAGACACTAGTGATCGTGCCTTGTACAATTTTCAAAGAAACCCTCTAATATTTAATTTCTTTGACTAACTCTCAATCAACTTTAGGGGTTGTTTGGTTCACCAATATGAGTTGATTTAGCCCACCAATTTTAAATATTGGTCGAGTTGAGTGGATATATTTTACCAACTCACTTCAACTCACCTCAACTCTCCCTTATTCTCATGTTCTCAATAGCTCCATCCATCGGTTACTGTCACACTTCGAGAACTAATTTCAGGCTCCGACAACCACCCTCGATGATAATTTTGGTGACCAAATACGAACTCTGACAACCACCTTTGTTGAAAACTTCAACGACCAACTCTGAGCTCCGACAACCATCTCCGATGACAATTCTGGCGACAAAATCCAGGCTCTGACAATCACATCCGATGACAGCTCTGGCGGCCAACTCCGAGCTCCAACAACCTTCGGACGACCAACTCACCTCCGGTGATCCAACTCTGACGACCACCTTCACGCTACCAACTTCGACAACAAACTTCGATGACCAACTCTGACAACCACCTCCGACTACAAACTCCGATGAAAATCACCTTTGATGATCACCTTTGAGATAGCAACTCCAACGACCAACTCGAGGCTTCAACAACCACCTTCTTTGATATTTATTCTAAAATATTTTAGAATAAATTTTAGAAGATGGGGTGGTTGGGTCTTATAGTAATAAATTTTTAGTGTCAAATAGGTCGTTATACTCATAAAAAAATGTCGTGTCTAATATAATTTTAAACTATAAAAAATGTGTACTAAATCCTCGTAATTTCCAGTTTTGTGACTCATAGTTAATAAACTTATTAATCGGTTAAAAGTCAACAATCTCACAATTTTTATAAGATTGATGAGTTACTTCTCTCATTGTCTATTTATATTTAATTTTAGTTTTGTGAGATCTGTTGATTTTCCGAATACAAAATTTTCAATATGATCCAACCTGCATTAAAGCGATTGTAGAGACCCAATTGAAAGAAACAATAGTCACGGCTTAAAAAGAGAGTGAATGTCCTTATGTTGTCTCTTTGTATTCATCATTCCTGGATGGATCAATTTCTTTTTTCTTTTTTTAAACAAATGTTCATTTGGGCTTAATGGACATTGGTACCGTATTAGATAATATAAAATTTCATCTCAAAACTACTTGACGATGAAAATAGTAGTATGCTTTATCAAGATTGTGAGATGAGATATTTCTTAGATATATAGATACCTACAAAATTTAATTCAACACTAAATTAATTCTTGAAAAATTTAAATTTTGTCTAATAGATTAGTAAGACAATTCCAAAATCGAGGGACCGGACTAGTTATTTTAATATTACTATTATTTTAAAAAAGAACTAAACTTGTTATTTAAACGGTAAACATTGAATGCTATACTAACTGAAGTTTTTGTAGCCATCTTTTCGTTAATAACTAGTAGACGTGTTCTGATTTGTTGCCACTTTATGAAAAATAGGAAACGTACAAAAATAAACTCGCACCCATGTATTTATGAACAGAGTGCTTCGACAATGAAATCGTAGAAGTGCTGAGAATTTGGTAGAAACCGACGTGAACGAAAGTCTTTAATGGGAAATTTCGCTTTTTTTTTAATTTATTTTTTTTATG
Organism: Benincasa hispida; assembly: GCF_027475165.1. Taxonomy (NCBI): domain Eukaryota; kingdom Viridiplantae; phylum Streptophyta; class Magnoliopsida; order Cucurbitales; family Cucurbitaceae; genus Benincasa; species Benincasa hispida. The sequence goes on from NC_143478.1 coordinate 29,055,000, forward strand.
ATTTTTAAAAATAGAAACATAAAGAAAATTATTAAAAAAAGGAAAATTTAATCATCTGTAATGGAGATGAATAGAGATTGATAGAGTTCTAGCAGTAATAGAAACTGATAAAAGTCTATACTGATAGACGTTGATAGAAGTCTATCAATGTTTATTACTAATAAGACATTAATAGACGTTAATAAAATTTAATCATCTGTAATGGAGATGAATAGAGATTGATAGAGTTCTAGCAGTAATAGAAACTGATAAAAGTCTATACTGATAGATGTTGATAGAAGTCTATCAATGTTTATTACTAATAAGACGTTAATAGAAGTTTATCAGTATTTTTTTTTTGCTATTTTTATAAATAGTTTGACATTTTTTCTATATGTGATTTTTTTTTCCTTTTTTAGTTAATATTAGGGTTAGAGATTGAACCTTTAATTTCGACATTAATAATACAAGTTTATGTTAGTTGAATTATGCTCATATTGATATTAGAATTAAAAATTTCCTTTTTATCTCGAACAATGAACATTATATATATATAACAATGTATAACTTCCTAACCATTTTATAATTATAAGTTTTGTGAGGTTTTTGCCCATGAATGAAATAAGATAGATTGTTGGCCTCAAACTAGGTTAGATGCAAGGTTAAAAATTATTTTGAGATGATCAAAATTATTTTTGCATTTTCAATAGTATTACGAAATATGTTTTTAATAATTAAATACATGCATGCATGGAACTTAAAACAAAACTCTGTTATGGTGAAATAAATGCTAATTAAATAAGGTAAGTTTAAAAAGCTTTCATTAAATTCAAACATTAAAAACATCAGTAGGGTACCCATAAATCATAAATGATAATAAATAAGTTTGAAAACGATTCTTAATAGTACGTTTTAAACATCAAAACTGAAAGTTAAGAAAAACATGAAAAGAAATCTAAATCTCATGAGCGGAAACATGAAACTAGTCCTAGTGGCTCGATCATGAATTCCGCTTGTCCTTCGCTGGTGCATCTCTACCTTTACCTGAAACAACAACATGAGAAAGAATGAGTATAAAATATTCAGTAAGTAACCCCATTACTGGGGTCAGGTTAGGCATGTATGTCCTCTAGATACCTACCTCTGATGTAACATATAAACTGTTCTAATCCTCATAGGACACATACATACATGAAAAACTGAGTTCTATCCTACTGTAGCTAAATATGCCCACTACCTCTGGTGAATCCCAAAGGAAACACAATAACTGGTGAATCTCGAAGGAGACACAATAACTGGTGAATCCCGAAGGAAAGACAAACTGGTGAATTTCGAAGGAACCACAATATCTTGAGAATCCCGAAAGAACCACAATATCTTGAGAATCTCGAAGGAGACACAAACTGGTGAATCTCGAAGGAGACACAAACTGGTGAATCCTGAAGGAGACACAAACTGGTGAATCCCGAAGGAGACACAAACTGGTGAATCCCGAAGGAGACACAAACTGGTGAATCCCGAAGGAGACACAAACTGGTGAATCCCGAAGGAGACACAAACTGGTGAATCCCGAAGGAGACACAATATCTAGTGAATCCCGAAGGAGACACAATATCTGGTGAATCCCGAAGGAAACACGAACTGGTGAATCCCGAAAGAAACACAAACCTAATGGGCATTCTAACTAATCAGTAAAATCACTATCATAGGCTTGACACCATAATTATCACAATATGGTTCTATGAAATACATATATGCCTCAACATCATGGCTCTACAACATACACACATGCCTTAATATCCACAGATCACATATAACCTCATGAATTTAAATATCATTTCATGCTAGCATTCAAGTATCTATGTGCACAAATACATCTTTCAGATCCTCAAGCAAGAACATACATCGGTTATACTAAACTACCAGTTCATCATGCTGTCATTCTACCATAACATTCATCTGGTGTCTGGCCCGTGGGCAGTTCCAGTAGTAAGATTACTTACCTCGAAGTCAAGTTCAGATATTAATCCAAGCTAATGATCTTCAACCAAATAAGTCCTGAATTGAGTCCCCTAATACAGACATAACACTAAATTTCAGTCTTTGGAACCAAAACCCAAACACAAATTTAATCAAATGGTCACCAAATAACTTACCCAAACGAAACTTGATCAACAAACACTCGTAAGATTTTGATTCCAAAATCTTCTCTTAGCAGATTTTAAAACTTAATGGATGACGACTTAGAACCTTCAAAATACTTAAAATTAAACCATTCTTTTAGTCCAATAATCAATAGGTGGCCAACAACCAACAACAAGGATCACAACGCTTATCAAACTACTTGCTGAACGAACTCGAATCCGCTGGACAGCACGTTGCGCACTCTGAAGTACTCCAATCTTGGATCTAAATTCCAATTATAATCGGCATCAACCAAAAAGAAAACCAAAATTTAATGGGCAACCGAGAACCTTCTAAACTCAACTGCTCTTACCTAAAACTTACCAACACTAGCAGAAGTCTGATGAATGATCGCAAAGAACGGCAGTGACCGACGGAGATCGATGGCTGGGCTCGGACGGTTAGCTGGACGAGCGGCTCGGCCTCAACCAAACAGGGCTGGGGGCATCGAGTGGTTGCTAGAAGAAAAGGTGCGGCGGTTAGGCGTGAAGGCAGTGCCGGGAGTTGAAGCTCAAAGCGGTGGCGTCGCTCGGCTGGGCTTGCTTGCGCGTGAAGGCTGGCGCGGCTCCAACGGGTCTGACAGATGACGTCGAGCGAAGCTAGCGTGCGGTTAGGCTTCACATCTGACCGGCGGCGCGCTGAGAAGGCTTCGGATCGCCGACTACTCGTCGGCGTTGGTTTCGACGGAAAGTGGCTACTTGGTGGTTCGGCGGCAAGGGTTTTCATGGGGGAGGGGGGAGGGGGGAGGGGAGGGCACACGGTGTGTGGAAAAAGAAGAAGAGGAATTAATAAAAAAAATAATAATAATAAAACTTAAGAACTTAAAAAGGAAATAAAATAAACTTTATTTTATTCCTTTCCTTATTCCACTTTATTTTATTAAATTCATTTCGTTCCAAAAAAAAAAATAGTGAAATTAATTCCTGCCATTAATTTCTAAATTGAATAATTTTGTAAGGTAAAAAATTAAATTCCCGCACTTACACTTGAACCAAAAAAGCCCTCCACTAATAAAATTACTGAAATTACATTAATACTAAATAAAAAATACGGGGTGTTACATTCTTCCCTCTTCAAAGAACTTTCATCCTCGAAAGTTCATTCTTGAAAAAGCTCCAGGTACTGGGCCTTCATCTCATCCTCTCGCTCCCAGGTAGCCTCCTTGACCTGGTGATTCTGCCACAGAACTTTCACGAAAGCAATTTCCCTACGGCACAATATCTTTACTTCTCTATCGAGAATCTCTACAAATTTCTCTTCGTAGCTCAAGTTGTCATTCAACTGCAAGGGCTCGAAGTCAACTACATGGGATGGGTCTGTCACATACTTCCTTAGCATCGAAACATGAAAGACATTATGAACTGAAGACAGTGCTAGGGGCAATTTCAATCGGTAAGCTACGGGGCCAACTCGCTCCAGGACCTCGAAAGGTCCAATGAATCTCAGACTCAACTTCCCCTTCCTGCCACTTTTAAGAACATTTTCACACCAATCTCAAATTTCAGGTCCTTACGTCTTACATCGGCATAACTCTTCTGTCTGCTCTGAACCGTTTGCATATGAGCCCTGATCTTCTGTATTTCCTCATTCGTGGTCTGCATCAATTCAGGTTCTAACAATTTCCTCTCTCCTACCTCATCCCAACACACAGGGGACCTGCAACTCTTCCCATATAGGGTCTCAAATGATGACATCCCAATAGTGGATTGGTAGCTGTTATTATAAGCAAACTCCATTAAATGGAAGTGAGTATCCCATCTTCCTAAAAACTCTATCAGGCACGTAACATGTCTTCCAATATCTGATTCAATCGCTTTGTCTGCCTATCAGTTTGTGGGTGGAAAGCTGTACTGAAATCTAACCGGATCCCTAAAGCTGCCTGAAGACTTTTCCATAAGTTAGACATAAAATGAGGGTCTCTATCCGACATGATGGATACAGGCACTCCATGCAATCTCACCACCTCCTTCATGTATATCTGTGCCCACTTATTTACTGAAAAGGTGGACTTCCCAGGTATGAAATGTGCTAACTTTGTAAGTCTGTCTACCACAACCCATATCATAGTGAAACCTTTGACTGTCCATGGCAACCCCACAATGAAGTCCATAGACACATGCTCCCACTTCCATTCTGGTACACTCAATGGCTGTAACAAGCTTGCTAGTTTCTGCCTCGAGGCTTTCACCTGTTGGCACACCAAGCACTTACTGACGAAGTCTACAATCTCTCTTTTCATATCATTCCACCAGTAGTAACGTTTCAAGTCCTGATACATCTTGGTAATGCCAGGTTGAATAAAAAATAAGGAACTATGAGCCTCTGACAATAACTCATCTTTATTATCATTAACTGTTGGCATGCACAAACGTCCCTGATAAAGGAGGCCACCTTCCGCTGATACTGAGAATTCGCTATCCTGGCCTGACTCCACCCTACAAACTCTCTCCTCTAGATAAGGGTCACCTTGTTGCGTATCAATAATCTTCAGCCTTAAACTCGGTCGCACTGACAACTGTGCTAACTGTGTCATGACTTTTCCCACTGCCATCGCAATCTCTGCCCTCTCTAGCTCCCTGCATAAATGAGTCTGTCTAGTAATGAGGGCTGCTGAATGAGCCACCTTTCTACTTAGAGCATCTGCCATTACATTTACCTTTCCTAGGTGATACAAAATTTCACAGTCATAATCCATCACTAGCTCCAACCACCTTCTTTGCCTCATGTTCAACTCTTTCTGAGTGAAAAAGTACTTTAAACTCTTGTGGTCAGTGGAGATTTGTATCTTCTTTCCATATAAGTAGTGTCTCCAAATCTTAAGAGCAAAAACCGTTGTTGCTAACTCCAAGTCATGCGTGGGATAATTCTGTTCATGTTTCTTTAACTGACGTGAAGCGTAAGCAACTACTCTACCCTACTGCATCAGTACGCATCCCAACCCCTTCTTGGACGCATCACTGTAAATGACAAAACCACCTGATCCATCTGGTACTACAAGAACTATGGCTGAAACCAGCCTCTGCTTGAGATCTTGAAAACTACTCTCACAAGCCTCATTCTAAACGAAATGGACTCCCTTCCAAGTCAACTAAGTGAATGGGGCGGCTATACGAGAGAAGTCCTTTACAAATCGTCTATAGTAGCCTGATAACCCCAGAAAACTGCGCACTTCACTGACTGTGGTTGGACGAGCCCAACTCGTAACTGCCTCAATCTTTGCAGGATCTACAGAGACACCTTCCTTCGATACTACATGCTCTAGAAAGGATACCTGCCACAACCAAAATTCATATTTAGAAAACTTAGCATACAGTTGATTGGCTCTCAACGTCTCCAAGACTTTCCTCAAATGCTCCTCACATTCGGCCTCTATCTTTGAGTATACCAAGATTTCATCAATAAAAACAATCATAAAGGTGTCGAGGAATTCCTTGAACACCCTATTCATCAAATCCATGAACACTGCTGGTGCATTCGTTAGACCGAACAACATCACTATGAACTTATAATGCCCATACCTTGAACGAAAAACTGTCTTGGGTATGTCACTGTCTTTTATTCTCAGCTGATGGTATCCTGATGGGAGATCAATCTTTGTGAATACCGTAGCTCCTTACAACTGGTCGAACAAATCATCAATCCTGGGGAGGGGATACTTGTTCTTGACGGTCACCTTGTTCATCTCTCTGTAATCAATGAACAGACGTAACGATCCATCCTTCTTTTTCACAAACAAAACAGGTGCACCCCATGGTGACACACTAAAGCGTATGAAATCCTTGTCCAAAAACTCCTGCAATTGGACCTTCAGCTCCTTCAACTCTGCCGGGGCCATCATGTATGGAGCCTTCGAAATAGGGGTTATGCCTGGCTCCAACTTAATAGCAAAATCTATCTCCCGCTGCGGGGGTAGTCCGGGAAGATCCTCTGAAAAAACGTTTGGAAAATCCCTCACTACTGGCTCTGAAGTCAAGGTGACTTCCTTTTCTCTAGTGTCCACCACACTGGCCATAAAGCCCCAGGCTCCTTGGTCAAACAGTCTACTGGCCTTCAATATTGAAATCACTTTGGGTAGGACTACGGTCCCAATCCCTTTAAACTTAAAACTGGCTCATGTAAGAGGGTTAAAGATGACCTCCTTACGGGAGCAATCTATGCTGGCATGATTAGCATCTAAATAATCCATGCCCAATATCACATCAAAATCATGCATATCTAAAATAACAAGGTTACATCTAATGCACGATTTTCTACCTCTACCTGACATACTTTTATCTTTTTTGTAGCTAACATGATCTCTTCTGATGGAGTGGAAATGGACAATACAAATGGCAAAGGTTCTGAGTCTAACATGGCATGCCTTACAAATACAACGATATAAACGAATGCGAAGAGACAGAGTCAAACAAAACTAAAGCATGGTGCCCCAAAATGGGAAGCGTACCTATCACCACTATGCTTGACTTCTCGGCCTCACGCCAAGTGGTAGAGAACACTCTACCTTGCTACTGCTGACGACTCGGGCCCCTCTGAAAGAGCTTACGGGCTGGCCCTTGTGTTTAGGTGCGTTCCTCCTTGGGCATCTCTCTGACATATGCCCCTCCTAGCCACATCGAAAACAGACCCCAGAGCCGGCTAGGAAACGTCCCCAATGTCGCCTACCATAACCACAAGTAGTACATATCGGCCTATCCTCCTTGATAGTCGCAACTTAGGAACCATGCTATCCCCACTGACGTGGAGCACTCACTGTGTTCTGGTTCCTCTGCTGATGCTTAGGAGCCCTTGGCTATGCCTTCCTTTTCTGACCTGCGGAGGTCCCAATCCTGAGCGACTTCCTGTATTCCTCTCCCACCTGGGAGTCAGCATCAATTCTCATGGATGCCCGCAGTGCCGTAACATACGTCTTGAGGTCCAAGGCATGTACCATACCTTGCAGTTCGCTCCTCAGACCCTAGATGAATTTCTCAGTCCTCGCTGCCTCGGTGGCTACTAGTTTAGGAGCAAAGTGGGATAACTTATCAAATTCCTGCTCATACTCCTCCACTGACATAACTCCCTGTTTCAAGTTCAAGAATTCTGTCTGCTTGTTGTACTGGGTGTTGACCGAAAAATACCTCTCATAAAAACGCTCCTTGAACTGCTCCCAGGTTGCAAGTTTCCCACCAGTATCAATCATTTTCTCTGCTGAATACCACCAGATTTCCGCGTTACCAGTCAACATGAAAATTGCGCATTGAAGCTTGTGCTCTTCCAAGCACCTCATAAAACGGAATATCGTCTCGATAGATGATAACCACATCTCTGCTTTGGTGGGGTCCTCCAAAAATCCATCAAAAGAGCAAGGGTCATACTTCCTGAAATCCCTCAAGGGACAGTCAGGCTACTCTTAGCTCCCTCTACTTGCATTCCTTCTCTAACTGTCTTTCTTGTTCTAGGTTTAGGTGTCATGTCCTGTCATGAACTCATAAATTAACTATCTATCTCTGAGTCTTTCTCAGAAATCATGCTATTAAAACACTACATCACTATTCTCATATCGGAATCTGGCGGCCCCTGATGGCCCTGACATTCCTCTGCGTCTCCTGCGACCTGGCTATGTCATCCTCACTTACCTTGAATGCTTCTAGAAGTGAAAGTTGTCCCCACAAACCAACATGAATCCTTTCAACGTGCTTTGTCCTCACTCACATGCATCCTAGGAAAATTCCTAGGAGGTCACCCAACATAGGATCTTATGATTGAGCCACCGAAAAGGAAGGTGCACCTTGTTGGTAAAGGTAGTAACTTTCAAAACTTTTAAGCCTTTCTTAACCATACTTTCATGTCTTCAAGATCCCTCTCATTCAAATGTGATATCGGTTCATTCATGTACCTCTCATGAACTCGGGTCATTACATAGCATGTTAGACCGAAAAATCAACAAGGTCGAACCAAACCAGTCAAAATGGAGTAGGACGGTCAGAAATATACTCAGATCGGTCGGGGTCGATTTTTGGTTTTTCGAACCGATTCTAGCAGCAGTCGGGGCACGTTATGAGTCGGGTCTCAACTCGACCCAATCAATTTATTATTATTATTATTTAAAATATAAATTGTTATTTTAAACAATTAGGGTAAACATCTTCATTCTTCTTTATTCGACTTCACTGCAGGGCGACTCTTTGACAACATCTTCTTTGTTCGACTCAGCAGCCGACTTCATCTTCTTCGTTCTAGACTTCCATCCAGCCAACGTCATTTTTCTTCTTTCTTCTTCATTCCAACCATCTTTCTTCCATTACATCTTCTTCTTTTTCTTCTTTCTTCTTCGTTCCAGCCGACATTTCTTCTTCGTTCCATTCCAGCCGTCGTTCCAGCAAACGTCGATCTTCATCTTGACATCTTCCACTTTCTTCTTCTTTCTTCTGCAGGTCCGTATCTTCATCTTGATATCTTCCATTACAACCGTTTCAATATATTATAGATTGTAGATTCCAGTCATTTCAATGGAAATTAGTTTGATTTATAGATGTATGGGTAGTGATTGACTGATTGTAATCTATTGTAGATTGTACACGATGGCCACAAAAATAGAAATTAGTTTTTTAAAACAATTGTTCAAGCCATTCTTAGTGTGCATGAACTTAACAATCTTGCTGAGATTAATTTTGAGTTATCAAAGTATGTGAAGGCGGTGTAAATACTTTGAGTATCTGAGTGTTTGTAAATACTATGAGACTTGAGTTTATGTAAAGCTGAAATACTTTAGTTTTTGTGAATTGTGTGATACTGACGTCTAACATGGTGTAGTTCAGTTACATGGATTCAATAGATATGGAGTTTGATGGGACTGCAACTGATGCTTCAAAAAATGAACTAGATGCAGAAGAAATGGATGCCAATACAAATATCATTGATGTTGATTCAACAAATGAGATATCAAATGTTCCAAGTCCACCAAAAAGAAGGAAGGCTTTGAAAAAATCCATATTTTGGGATCATTTTGAGAGGCTAAAAGGTGATCCTAAAGACCCTCATGCTCAATGTAAGTACTGTGGAGTTGTCTATGCATGTCATTCTAAACGTAATGGTACAGGGACTCTGAAGAATCATGTGAAAAATTGTAAAAATACCCTTACCAGAAAAAGAGAGATCCAACCCAAATGACATTAGCTTTCAAAACTAAAGGCAAAGACAATGTTGGGGATAATACGTCACAACTTATATGTGAGTCATATAGTTTAGAGAGTTGTTGGGAAGCGTTGGTTGAAATGGTAATTGTTGACGAATTGCCATTCAAGTTTGTGAAGGGTAAAGGATTTAAAAAAAAAATTGATAGATTAACACGTGCAAGTCAACCTAGATTTTTTTTTCCGTCTTGGTTTACAGTGGCTAGAGATGTACTTAAGTTGTATGTTAATGAGAAAAAAACGTTTGAAAGACATGTTTGTGAGCAAGAAGTATAGAGTTTCTCTCACTACGGATTGTTGGACATTGGGACAAAATATAAATTACATGGTACTAATTGTCCATTTCATAGATTCTGATTGGAGATTACATAAAAGGATACTTTGTTTTTGTCCAATTAAGAATCATAAAGGTAATACTATTGGTAAAACCATTGAAAAGAATTTGAAGGATTAGGGTATTGAAAGGGTAATGACTTTGACTGTTGATAATGCAAGTTCGAATGACACTATCATTGTTTATCTTCTGAAAAGATTCAATAATGGATTATTGTTTGGTGGAGAATTTCTGCATGTTCGTTGTTGTGCTCATATATTAAATTCATAGTATGTGATTGATAACTCGTAGAAATACAAGCTATTGTAGCCTTTTACTTAGAATTATGAGGGCTAATAAGCAGAATATGTGTTAATAATACCAAGGATTCATATGGAAAAGTGAGCTTGCGTCGATCAGCATTGAAAATCCTCACTAACCTTATATCATGTGTTATTATGCATCAAAGTGTATTTTTGCAGCCATTGTAGGAATCGATCACACGTGTTGATCCTAGACCATCGCAAAGTTGATCGCATGCGTTGATTTTCATGAAGACCAGTTCGTCGCATGAAATGTTGCAACTACAGAACGATAGCCATGATAAGAGGACGATCGCAAGGTGGGTGGAATACGTTGATACTTCAAGAAAAAACAAGCATGAATGCATACCTTGGGAGTATCAACAAGATAAGATGATGTTGACATTGCCCATACCGCGACAAAAGTAGCAGTGAGGCAGAACACAATCATGAACGTTGTCAGTGTTTAAGCTCTATAAATAGCACCTTGGACCTTCACTTCAAAGTATCAAAGCTTCTGCCTTAAGGCAGATGCTTGCGATCATAGATGAGAGCATGAGCAAGATTTTCTTTGAGGATTCTTCACCTCCACAACCCATTCCGAGTGACGGCCGGAGTTTTCGCTGGAGATAGAGCTTGAGAGAGACTTCTCCATCATCCATCCATAGTGCCACCAACAGCCTTGACGCATTTCAGATGAAAAGCAAGAGATTGTTTTCATCTAACCTTCCATTTCTCCTCTTGTCTCTATATTGTATTACATTTTGGCTTAAGACATTAATACATTTTGTAATCAATGCATATCTTAATTCCTTCAACGCCATCTTCTTCATCTTTGTCATAGTTTACCTTCATTATTTAGTTATCAAAGGCGGTCACATACTCAGTCGTGTAGCCTAGAGATAGGACGCATGTAGTAACCCACCGAGAGGTGTGGTTGTGCGAGTATAGTGAGTTAATCCTCTTCGCTTGATGTGAGGCTGTAGCAATGCTTGTCTACGGGCTGTTGCAATGCTTGTCTATGAGCTGATTCGCTGCAACTAACAACCTGAGAGGGTGAGTAGTGGAACACACTAAAGCTAAGTATGCATTATTCCTAGAGATAGGCACGATCTTATGCTCGATGCAACCATGCATTATAGAGATATAAGCATGCGGCTAGCCATCGAGAGGTGCGCGATGCGTTAGTGTGGCGAGCTGGGATTACTCGAGCGACCTAACATAATGAACACATTATCATGCGTTAACAACTGCTGCATCTCTATCAATTTCATAGTTAAATTTCCATTGCTCAATCTGTTTAGTTAGGAGTAGGAGTAGCGCATAATCCTTTACTTTTATATTTTTACTTTTATTCATTGACTCAAACACATTACTTCATAAACATTGAATTACAAGTCCCTGTGTTCGACCTCGAATCATCCGAGAAACTTGCGTTCTCGTTATACTTGGCAAGAAAGCAAGAAAACTTGTGACAGGAGTGCATGGTCATCGCATACATGCTTAAACGCATATTGTATATTTTCTAAGTTCAACGCATGACCTTCGACGCATAACATAAGATGCACGCATATTTATTTTCCTCTCATTTTCCAACGCATCAGTGATGCTTTTAAGGAACATAATGATTGCATTGAAAGGATTCGGTATGTTGTACGATTTATAAGATCTTCTCCTGCACGTTTTTTGAAATTTAAAAAGCACATTGAAATTGAGAAAATTTCTTATAAGAGTTATATGTGTCTTGATGTTCCCACTAAATGGAACTCTACATATTTGATGCTTGAGGCAGCTGTGAAGTTTGAAAAGACTTTTCATAGATTAGAAGATGAAGATGCTTCTTATAGACACGATTTGTCACCAAATAAGAAAAATTGGACAAATGCTAAAACGTTGATTAGGTTTTTAAAGGTCTTTTATGAGATGACGTTGAAAATTTCAGGTTCTTTGTACACCACTTCGAATATGGTTTTTCATCAGATTACAATGTTTCAAAATTGTATACATTTGAATGCTAGTAGTGCAAATGCAATGCTAGTTGGAATGGCCAATAGCATGGAGGCCAAATTTGAGAAGTATTGGGGGAACAATGAAAAAAATAATCTATTGTTGTATGTTACTATTGTGCTAGATCCTCAAAAAAAGCTAAGATTTGTATCTTTTTGCCTTAAAATTTTTTTTGGGTCAGAGGTTTCCAAATCTATGAAAAATGTAGTGGAACAATGTTGTAGATGTCTCTTTCATGAGTACAGTACTACTCATGCTCAGAGTGGGAATTGGAGCGGGAGTGGGAGTACTACTACTAATACACCAATTATCTCAGCCTTGGAGACCATGATTGATTGTGATGCAACCGAAAAGGTAGGTGAAAACTTTTTCTATGATACAATTGATCTTGATTTTGAAGGCGATTAGACTACACCTTTTGAACAGGAGTCAGAGATTGATATTTATTTGTTGGAAGCCAATGTTAAGAATGAAGGTGATTTTGACATACTTCAATGGTGGAAGAGGAACCGTCGTCAGTTTGAGGGATTTAGTCATATAGCTAGAGATATTTTGGCAATTCCAGTATCTACTATAGCGTCTGAGTCGGCTTTTAGTATAGAAGGACGTGTTGTTGATTCATCACGTTGTTCATTGGCTCCAAAAATAGTGTAGGCTCTCATTTGTACTCAAAATTGGCTAAATTCTGTTCCAATAGATCTTGAAGTTTAGTATGACATGGAAGAAGCTTCATTATTTAAAGAAGGTATTTGTTCAATTGTTTAACTTTAAACTTTATTCATTTGTATTTTGTAGTTGTAACTTGTTAGTTTAAAATCTTAATGAGGTTGTCTTTCTCTTTTTAATCTTAATTATATAGGATTTAGAGCGGTTATGGACAATGAAAAAACATTCAAGACCTTCCAGATTTTGCAAAGTTGTCAGTTATCGAAGCATTTATCATTTGATTTTATTGTAATTTGGTTATATTTGAGAATTGACTTTTTGTTTTATTGTAATTGGATTGTATTTGACAATTGACTTTATGTTGCAATTTCTAATTTGATTGTAAGTGACTATATGTCATGTGACATTTCTATTTGTGACGTACACTCTCGATTCTCATATTACTTTTGTTTTCAAATATATATGTTATATGTATTAGGGGTTCTTTAAGCAATTAAGCGAAGTGAACACAACCCCAATAGACATGTTAATGGTTAAATATTAAGAGTTGTCAAACAAATCATATCAATATCTTATTTTTAATACCTCTATTTCATAAGTATTAAAATGTGAAATAGTATCTTGAATTTTGAATCATAATCACAAATTAAGAGAGAAAACTAAACATGATTGATAAGAAAGTGAATAAATAGTTGATTTTTTATTTGTATTAAAAGATTGCTATTTATAACGATAATGATTTATAACTAAATATAACTTCTACCTAATAGCAATTTTCTTAAGAATTTTAATAAATAAATATAATTTCTTTAAAAGTAAGGAAAAAAAATAAAAGGAAAATGCAAAATCTGACCAAACTGATCAACCGACTGACTGGCCGATCGGTCGTGTTTCTACTCAGTCGATGCCCGGGACTGGTTTGGTAATATTCCAAACCGATTTTGGTTAGTTCGGCGTCAGTCTGGTCGAAAAACCGACTCCGACCAGCCGATGATCACCCCTAGTTTGAAGTTGTTGTTCTACAGGATTAGCCGTTGTATCTTGACGAAATGATCAATATCGTCCTCTTGCAGTATGTGCAAAGCAATTAATTATCTTTAGAAAATCACTTATCAGAGTGTGCCTCGACTATCTATTAATATTTTCACAGTATCTTGAGACTTTCTTGTTAACTCAATTTATAGCCTTTGTTATTCTATATCACTTACTCTTGAGTTTAACCATTATTATTGTAACATTACGTTTATTATAAATATTTTATCTAACTAAGGTATAATCGATTACCAGTGTTATTCAGTTTGGGCTACATAAAGATAGGTGTAACCCACACTGCATCTAATAAAAAATCTGCAATTTGACAAAAACAATTATAATTGAATTATTTATATTTCCTTTTTTATGTAAAAAAAAGTGTTGCATAGGTAAATTTTGAAAACGTGATGTTACAAGGTTGTAGTTTACAACTTCAATGAGCATATTATTATTTGAATTTTGAATGCATATCTATACGCATTAAGATAATAATTGTGAATCAATATGATCAATGTTTTGAGTCGTATATATGATCAACTTTTATCATTATATGTATGTTTTTTAAAATGAATAGTAGACGATCAATTTAGTTCCCCATTTTGTACTGTAATGCTTTGAATCTGTTATTTGGCGCTTCCAACAATCAAGTACCTCCTCTATCATAGACGTAACTAACACACAGTGAACCACATAAATATGTGTGTCTAATTTCTCCATTCTTTTATATTTTTCATATTTTTTACCTATCTATTTCATAGCAATTTATAATTATTTTTTTTTATCTTAATTCTTCGACTTTTATTTGCTCTCTCTTACTGTGAAGCCTTATTTTCAATTTCAAACAACTTTTTCTAAAATGAATGAAACTATTCAAATTATTTTCTTGATATGACTACCGCGTGATATATTTTTATATAGGTTGATTTTCATATGATTATTCATTCAATACATAATAAAAAATAAAATAAAAAAATAATAATAAAAAAACTTATAGTAATTTTACAATGATGTTAAAATCACATTTGTAAAATGTTGAAAACAGCTTCATGTTTGAAATACATTCAAGTATTATATTCATACAATCAAATTTAATTTTAAATTATTAGAAACATATTTCGTAATACTATTGAAAATGCAAAAAAAAAAAAAAAAAAAATTAATCATCTCAAAATAATTTTTAACCTTGCATCTAACTTAGTTTGAGGCCAACAATCTATCTTATGTCATTCATGGGCAAAAACCTCACAAAACTTATAATTATAAAATGGTTTGGAAGTTATACTTTGTTATATATATATATAATGTTCATTGATCGAGATAAAAGAAAATTTTCAATGTCAATATCAATATGGTATAACTCAACTAACATAAACTTATATTATTAATGTCGAAATGAAATGTTCAATCTCCAATCCTACATATTAACTAAAAAAGAAAAAGAAAAAAAATCATATATAAAAAAAATGTCAAACTATTTATAAAAATAGTAAAAGAAAAAGAAAAAAAATATTGAGATAGACTTCTATCAATTTCCATCCGTTTTCGTCAAGGAAGATTAAATTTTATTTTTTTTAATAATTTCTCTAATTTTTTTATTTTTAAAAATTACCAAGAAAAAAAAAAGTGAAATTCCTAATTAAATACTTTCGTTCACGTCGGTTTCTACCAAATTCTCAGCACTTCTATGATTTCATTGTCGAGCACTCTGTTCATAAATACATGGGTGTGAGTTTATTTTTGTACGTTTCCTATTTTCATAACGTGACAACGAATCAGAACACGTCTACTAGTTATTATGGAAAGATGGCTACAAGACTTCAATTAGTATAGCATTCAATGTTTACCGTTTAAATAACAAGTTTGGTTCTTTTTTAAAATAATAATAATATTAAAATAACTAGTCTGGTCCCTCGATTTTGGAATTGTCTTAATACCTCACTAATCTATTAGACAAAATTCAAAATTTTCAAGAATTAATTTAATGTTGAATTAAATTTTGTAGGTATCTATATATCTAAGAAATATCCCATCTCACAATCTTGATAAGGCGTACTACTCTTTTCATTATCGTTTGGTTTTGAGATGAAATTTCATATTATCTAATATGGTACCAATTCCATTAAGCCCAAATGAACATTCGGTAAAAAAAAAAATTAATAATTCATCCAAGAATGATGAATACAAAGAGACAACATCTTGAAGGACATCCACTCTCTTTTTAATCAATGACTATTGTTTCTTTCAATTGGGTCTCTACAATCGCCCTAATGCAGGTTAGATCATATTGAGAATTTTGCACTGAAAAAATTAACAGATCTCACAAAATTAAAATTAGGTATAAATAGACAATGAAAAAAGTGACTCATCAATCTTATAAAAATTGTGAGATCGTTGACTTTTAACGGATCAATAAGTTTATTACCTATGAGTCACAAAATTGAAAATTTTGAAGATTTAGTACACGTTTTTTATAGTTTAAAATTATATTATACACGACATTTTTTTAAGAGTGTAACCACGTATTTGACACACTAAAAATTTATTACTATAAGACCCAACCACCCCATCTTGCCCTTTTATTCCCTATTATAAAATTGAAATTGCCACCTTTAGAAAAACTTTATATGCTTTAAAATATTAATGAATGTTCATAGATTGTATTCGGCGGGTCTTTTTTAATATATGGTTGGAACATTTTTTCTAAAATTAATTAATCCATTTTTTAAACAATTTTAATTAAATTATTTTAAAATATGATTAGATAGATGAGTGTACATATTTTGTGAGAAAGCACATTATTATTAAAGCAATATTTGGGTACCTTCCAAAATGCATTTATCACAATACATCTCACTCTCATTATAAAAAATAAATTAATTAATTGATTAAAAAAATTAAGAAAAGATGTAGGAAGAATTTGCTATTTTATAAATTGTGATTGAATAATTTGTTAAAATACACCAAGACAAATGTGGTTTAGAACACACCTAAATATTTTTTTTTTATTAATATCTACTCCTTGAATTCAACAAATTTTCCAAGCTTGAACCTTTCTCAAAACGTTGTGGTCAAATTAATGTATAAAATAACAACTAATTATTGAAAAATAGAATCGTTTCCATTTCTTTTACTTTTTTTTTTTTTTAATCTCTAAAAGCTTATACAAATGTTTATTTTATAAGGCTCTTCACGTTTAAATTTAGAAAATTATTTTAAATGATAAAACTGTTGAAAATATTTTCAAATATAGAAAAATGTCACAATTTTTATCAATGATAGATGATTGTAATCTATCAGTATCTATTATTGATAGACAATGACAATTTACTATACATATAAATATTTTTATTTGTTTTTCTATATTTGAAAACAACACTTTGAGTTTTTAAATAATAATTGACATACTCATATCTAAATTTGACACAAGATGCAAGATATTAGTAATATATAAACTGAAATATAACATGCATTAGATAAGATTTCATTACATGTCATTACCAAATTATGAATGCTTAGAGCTTGTTTGGTAGAGAATTTGAAAATAAATTATTCAATGAAAATAAAGTTGTATTTCGTGTTTACATATATGTGTTTGATAGCAGGTTCAAAAATTAGATTCTAATTTAAAACAATGGTTTAAAATGTGTTTGATATCAGTTACCCACTAATATTTAGTTGACAATAAACTAATATAAATTTAATAAACTAATATAAATTTATTTATGAATATGATTTATGTTAAAAAAAATTATAAAATTATTATTTTGTAATATTATATAATTTATAATATATTACATGATACATATTATATTTTTTTTAAAAAAAAATGAATTTAGTTTATAAATGTCATATTTTATTTTTATATGTCTTTATCTTTATTTAATATAATTCTGCATTTTAAATTTTTAAATTTGGATACGATGAAAACATTCAAATGTTGTTTTCAGAATTTTCAAGCACAGAATCTCAGTTGTTAGAAACAAAATCCAAATTGTTTGTCAAACATATATTTGCTAAAATCATTAAATCTGAAAACATAAAACAAAATCTAAATTTTGTACCAAATAGACCCTTACTTCTTTGTAGATGATTCTTTCAGTAAAAACTCTAAGGGGCTGTTTGGGACGATGAGTTGAAATAGGATGTCTGAAGTTCATATGTGTGTAAAGTTCATATGTCTGTGGAGTTCATATATCTGTGAAGTTCATATGTTTGTATTTGGGGTGCATAGTTATTTGGTATGAGTTCATATGTTTGTGTTTGAGGCAAAGTTGAGTTCATATATTTGGTATCAGTTTTTTGAACTCTAAATAATATGCTTCTATGATTACTATTTTTGTTTTGAAACTTTTTTATTCAATAATTCTACCCATATTTGTTTGAATAAAATATGGATTGCAATTTTTTTTTAATTTCTAAAAATTTTATTTATTTCTTTATTTCTTTCTTTTTTGGGATGAACAACAATTAACTTATTACATTTCTTCTAGAAATATGGTTAAATAAAATGAGAAACTAAAGCGAAATCAAAACTTTTGATTCTAGCTAATTTTTCTCCATGAATTTCATTATCATCACCTCCTTTTTCTTTTTCTTCCTATTGTTGCTCTATATTTCTACTATATCATGGTTTTTTTAAAATTAAATCTCCCCATCATGTTACAACCAATGAAATGTCACCACATTTTTCAACAGTTTCACTTTCATTTCCTCTAAATTTGGAGGATCATCAGAGAACAAATCTCTATTTTTCAGTAATTCTTGCTGGAAAATGTTCCATAATTTTGTTTTCATTTTATATATATGTTACATACTTTTCGTCTAAATATTTTTTAACACTTATTTGATATGTGAATTCATTACGTATAAATATTGCACTTAATGTAGACAAAATAATATTTTTTTATATAAACAACCCTACAACATACTTTATCAGTCATTAGTCTTATAGTAGTTAGAAGTGGTTGTCGAAGTTGATCATCGAAGATGATTTTTGCTAGAGTTTGTTGTCGGAGGTGGTTGTCGGAGCCTGAAGTTGGTCACATGAAGGTGTATTGAAGTTGATTGTCAAAGTTTGTCATCGGAGGTGGTTTTTGAATCCGGGAGTTGGTCGAGCGAAAGTGATCGTCGAAGTTGATCATCGAAGATGATTTTCATTGGAGAATGTAGTCGTAGGTGACTGTTGGGGCCCGAAGGTAGTATTAGAGTTGGTTTTTGGAGTTTGTTGTCGAAGGTGGTTGTTGAAGCCTCAAGTTGGTTGTTGGAGTTGCTTGCTCAAAGGTGATTTTCACCAGAGTTTGTAGTCGAAGGTAGTTGTCAGAGCCTACAAAGGTGGTTGTCGGAGTTGGTCATCGAAGTTTGTTGTTGGAACCAATTGGTCGTCCGAGTTGGTAGCGTGAAGGTGGTCTTCGGAGTTGGGTCACCGGAAGTGGTTTTTTGGAGTTGGTCGCGCGAAGGTTATCGGAGCTTGGAGTTGGTTGTCAGAGCTGTCATCTGAGGTGGTTGTCATAGTCTGGATTTCGTCGCCGAAATTGTCATCAGAGGTGGTTACTGGAGCCCAGAGTTAGTCGCTGGAGTTTTCATCCGAGGTGGTTGTCAGAGTCCGTAGTTGGTCATCGGAGTTATCATTGGAGGTGGTTGTCGAAGCCCGAAGTTAGTTCTCGGGGTGTGATAGTGGCCGATGGGTGGAGCTATTGAAAACATGGGAATAAAGGAGAGTTGGGGTGAGTTGGTAAAATAATACAAACTCAACTCTACCAACATTTAAAGTTGGTGGGCCAATTAATGAATTGGTATATACCAACTCAACTCAACTCAACTCACGTTTATGAGCCAAACACTCTCTAAAGTTGATTGGGAGTTAGTCAAAGAAATTAAATATGAGAGGATTTCTTTGAAAATTTTATAAGATACGATCACTAGTATCTTTTTTGAGTTCACAACCAAATTATATCGGATTCTTTTATTAGTATCGTTAACTTTTAAATATATTAGGAAAATAACAATACTGATTAAAAAAAAATCTAAATTATCTCCTTATATTTAAACTAATACCCAGAAATAAAACAAGAGTTTATCGGCATAAAGTGAAGATAAGTAACCACAAAATAATAATAATAATAATAAAAAATAAATAAAAAAAGGAAATATGATTTGAACTAAAATATTTTAAAAAACAAAAAGATGATCACTCAACACAACGGCCTCTTAATTTAAAATATTAAAAAAGGATAAAGAGGGTCAGAATAAAACAACATTCAGGCCAAAAATATGATTTAATTCAAAAATAACATTTAGATGTATGGGAATTAAAATATAAATTCACATGATGCCATAGAACAAAATAATCAAATGAATGTTTATATAAAATAATATATATGATAATTGATTTATATATAATTTAGTTGTTACTTTTTTCAAAATGGATGTCAACCTGAGTATAACTCAACTAGTATGAATATAAACTATCAATTTTGAAGTTTGATATTCGATCCATCCACAATGTTTACATTAAAAAAAAATTTGAAGATGAGTCAAAAGATAGTGAGAATAGAAATATGGTTTAAAACAATTATATTTATGATTATGGATACATTTTTATATGGTCAACAAAACAATTTAATATTTAAATTAAATAATGATTTTATAATAAAGATCAATATAAAGAAAATTAAAATAATATAATTATATTGATAAATATATAAAAACCCATTTAATGTTGATTTACCAAACACTTTTTTTTTTTTGTCTAAAATTAAAATTTATGAAAATCCAACTGCAACTATTTATTTATTTATTATTATTATTATTTTTTGTCTAAAAACTACCACGGCTAGAAATTATTGGAAAACATATTAACCTTTTAGTGGGTTGTCACTTGTCATTCAAAAATTCACTTTCAATATAAGTTATAATTCTAAAACAAGTGCAAATAAAAATGTATTAGTATAAATGACAAAAAAAGCAAAATGTTCTAGTAACAGACGGTGATTTATATTATACACACGCACCCACACACTAATTAATTAGTTCATATATTTTCTATAAATATTAAAATTAATCATTTAAATTTTTTTTACCAGTTCTAAAATTTTAAAGTGTGTAATAAATTTTTAAATTTTATAATAATTTAATAGGTTATTAAATTTTAAATTGTGAGCCTAATAATCTTGCACATATTTGAAATATTTGTAAATTAGTTCGTCTATTAGATATACATTAGGACTAATAAAACCATAAGCTTTGATTTTGTATTTTGTAACCTTGTAGATTATAAAATAATAAAAATAATAAATAAAATTCATTAATGATTTATCACGCACAAAATAGAAAAGTTTTAAGGTCCGTTTTGTAATCATTAATTTTTATTTTTGTTTTTAAAAATTAATTTCTTCCTTTATTATCATTTAAAAAACTAAGCTAAATTTTGAAAAAAAATAAAAAAGTGGTTGTTAAAATTTTATTTTTATTTGTAAAATTTGGTTAAAAATTCAATAGTCTTACTTAAAAAAAGTGCAATTCATTGAAAGAAATAGGAAGAAAATAGACGTAAAACTAAAAATAAAAAATAAAAAAGAAATGAATTGTTATTAAAGGGCCTTAAAAAATGAGTAGTTAATTTCTTGAAATTCAAGTATATGTTAAAGTGATCTCAACTGACATGTTAAGGGTGAGTTTAGATTGACTTGAAAAGAAAGTGTTTTTTTTTTTTTAAAGTCATTTTTATCTAAACATTTTTTTGTAAAAATGGATTAAAATATATTTGAAAAATTATTTTGAGTGATTATCAAACACTCGAATTTCTTTTAAAATGACTTAAAATTAAATATTTAAAAATATATTTTAAATAGTAAAAAGAATTAAATGGATCAAAAAGTGAATAATCTTCAAAACACATTCAAAGGAGCAAACTTGTAATTTAAAAAATGATAATAGTGATAATAATGATAACAATAAATTGGAAGAAAGAAAAGTTTAAAATAATAATAATAATAAATGACAATTTTGTATATAAAGGAAAGAAGGGCAGTAGATGCTCCAACAAAGCTCCCTATTTTTCCTGCTCAGGTAATTTTACTCCAACGCTTCAACTGACAAAAAACTTGTGGTCTCTGTTCCTTCAACTTCCACTTTTAAGCCCTCTCTCCGCCGTCTCTTTCTCCGAGAACCTTCCCCTTCTTCCACCGTCTTTTCACCTTTTCACCTTCATCTCTCCCATGGCGGCCGGCCTCTCCGCCGCCTTAGTCCCCAAACCACTCCATCTCCTCCTTACTTCTTCCCATCTCTCCCCTAAACCTCGAATTCCGTTTCTGTTTCCACCTTCAGTCTTCCGGAACAGTAGAATCCAATGGAAGATGCGGAGAAGAACTCTGTTCACTGTCTGTGTACTCGTTGAAGATCAAAATAGTTCAGGCGAGGTTGAGAATCTCTCCGATGAAGTATCGCCGATTATAGTCCCTCAGATCCCGTCGCCTCATGTTTCAGAAAGATTGGCAAGGAAGAAATCGGAGCGTTTCACCTATCTTGTTGCTGCGGTTATGTCTAGTTTCGGAATTACCTCCATGGCTGTCATGGCGGTTTACTACCGATTTTACTGGCAAATGGAGGTCCTCTCTTTCTCTATCTAGCTAGAAATCTTAATTGTTTTTGTTCTCATTGGCGCCGTATTCTTCTGATTGAATATTGAATTGCGATTGTTTGATTTTGGCGGTGTGTAGGGCGGAGAGATTCCTTTCTCTGAAATGTTTGGTACATTTTCTCTCTCTGTTGGTGCCGCCGTACGTTTTCAATTTCTTATTTCCATTCATCTCTGTATTCTCTTCTTTTCGTGATGAATTCGATTTGCTTTAATCTTATTTTTTCACTATCAATTGGGGATTAATCAGGTTGGCATGGAGTTCTGGGCGAGATGGGCTCATAGGGCTCTCTGGCACTCTTCCTTATGGCATATGCACGAGGTTTGTTTCTAATCCTTCTTCTCTATAGAATTTCGTACTTTTGTGTTTATCTTCTGAGAAAATTTCTGTCAACAATAATCCACTCCGAAGCTTAATTTCATACCAAATAAACCATATCCTCTTCTCTATAGATTAAATTCTTGGTTGTTTGGCTGCCGAGAAAATTTAACAACACTTAATTTTTGCAATAACGAAAGAAACAGAGAAAGTCGTTGACGGTTTGACATTATTGATCTCGATTATTACAGTCGCACCATAAACCAAGAGAAGGACCCTTCGAATTGAACGATGTATTCGCCATTATCAACGCTGTGCCCGCCATAGCTCTTCTTTCGTACGGCTTCTTCCATAAAGGCCTTGTTCCTGGTCTCTGCTTCGGCGCTGTAAATCTCTCATTTCTCTCTCATAATCTTTGAGAATCTCAGTTTGCTCATACTCCCAACTGTTTAATGGTTATTTAATCACTGGGGATTAGCGCTGCTAATGATAGTGTTAAATGACGAAAATAGCCCTTGAAATAAATTGTGGCGTTGAGAAAGGTTTGACACGCTGGCGGGTTGTGGCAGGGCCTTGGAATTACGGTCTTTGGGATGGCCTACATGTTCGTCCACGACGGTCTCGTTCACAAAAGATTCCCTGTGGGTCCCATTGCCAACGTCCCTTATTTTAGAAAGGTCGCTGCTGCTCACCAGGTAAATTCTATTTAGCTTCAAATATTATTTTAACTTGTTTCCCTTCCAATTTGTTTCATTTAGCCCATTACTTTCAATTATTTTTTATGTTAAAATACGAATTTGTTCAATTTTTTTCTTTACATTCTCAATGGTTCAATTTTAGTTTTTATACTTTAAATAGATCTTAAATTTAGTCCTCACTATTAGTTTATTATTATTTTTTAAAAGAATTTCTTGTTATCTATTAATATTTTTACCATAAATTTTGAAAATATATTCGCATATAGTATTTTCTTGCATGAAAATTATTGTTATTATTTGATCACTTTCGGTAACATCGAAGAACTAAATTTAAGATTTATTGAAAATGTTGAGACTAAAAATTAGACAATTAAAAATATAAGAACAAACATTGAACAATGAAAATGGTATATTAACCTAAAATTTAAATAAGAATTTAGCATTTCCGTTATGAATTTTGAAAATACATTTACATAGCATGAAAATAATTTATTATTATATAATTAATTTCAATAAAAATTAACTTTTTAAAAGACTAATTTTAAGATTTATATGTAATATAAATCTTAAAATTGGACATCTTGATGGTAAATTTGAACAAATGTACATGAATCAAAAATGATATTTTAATCTTTTATTTGTTTATTTTTAAAAGGCTTTATCTTTGAGAGAGAGAGAGAAAATACATTTGTTATAAATTTAAAATTTTAATTTTGATCTCAGTTTTGATACTCTCTGTTTACTCCCCTACTGTGTTGACTTTTCATTAATGATTTAACAAAATCTCAATTATGTCTCAAACCTTCATATTTGGATCATTAGATGTAGATTCTACTAATTAATTATATGGAAAATGGGTTAAATAAATTCTTTTGGATGTTCTTATTTCTAAAATATTTAAGAATACCGAAAAGGTAAAAATATCACGATGAAGTAATCATATATTGAAATTTTGATTTAAAAAATATTGTTTCAATCAACCGACAAATAGATACCAGTAATAATTGAAATTAATAACTCAAACAATAATAATTGAAATAAGAAAATAGCCATGGAGGTTGAAAAGTTGTCACATTAGATTAGTTTTTTTTCTTTTACGATTAAAGCTAAAAACATTTGTTATTAGCTTGCATATAGAAAAAAGTAATTACCCCTGTCAGAGTAAATCTAAATTTAAAATGTTATCGAATATTGAAGCTTACGGATTTTTTTTCTCCTTTGCTTTAGCTTCACCATTCAGACAAGTTCAACGGTGTGCCATACGGGCTATTTTTGGGTCCGAAGGTCAGTTTCGGTCTATTTATCTATATATATTTTTAATCTTTGTTTGCATTTTTAGAATTTTAATAAATGGTTTTTTTTAACAAAAATTAAGGGTAATTATTTAAAGTGATAAAACTGTTGAAAATATTTATAAATATAACAAATTATTATTGACTATTAGTGATAGTCAGATAAATAGTGATATTTTACTATATTTGTTAATGGTCTCATTTTTTTTTGGTTGAAAACAAGCTAAATTTAAATGGTTGGGGGTGCAGGAATTAGAGGAAGTGGGAGGCCTAGAAGAATTGGAGAAGGAAATCAACAGAAGAATAAAATGGGCGGCCCCAAAATCAATAGACGGTTCTTGATCAACCAGTATTATATGAAAATGAGAAGAGAAAAAAAGAAAAAGAAAAAGAAAAAAAAAGAGCTCACCCTGAGCAGTAACTTTTCTTTTTCTAATATTGAAAAGTGAAATATTATTTAGTTCAGAGCTTTTTTTTTCCTTTTACTGTATGAGGTAAAGGGGTAGAATGAGATAGTGAATTCGGTAGAAAGTTTTCGCTCTACTTTTTCTTAATTTCTCTGTGAGTAAAAAAAAAAAAAAAAATACACGTCGGATGAAAGTAAATAACACACTCAAATTTTGTGTAATTTTGGATATTTGACAATTTAATGAAAGATTAATTATTTGAGCAAGTCTGTAAAATACGCAGATACAAAGAGTTCTTATATTTCGAGTAAAAAAATAAAAAAATAAAAAAAAAGGAGGAGTTCTTACATTCGATATGTAAATCTCGTTAGGGATCGTGTAACTGTGTATAAAAAATAAAAATAAAATGGAGTGAATCTCTTGTTATAGAATTGTATTTGGAATTACACCAAAAAAGAAAAAATGTGTTGGGAATTGATTATTGAAAGATGGTCAATATTCGTGAATATACGGTTAGGATAAATGTATTAAAGGTACACCCACAGGCCACACGTGAAAGTCATTTGCTTGAGAGCTTGAATTTCAACTTTAGTGAATTATGCTTCAGGAAAAAAAAAACGAATTATATTATGAATATCTAAGACTTTCAAGGAGAAATACTTTTTTCTGTTCCTGGTTTCAGAATATTATACATGTGAACCTTAAGATTTGAATTTTATTTTATTTGGTCAATAAGATTTAAAGTTCATTTTTTTTACTTCGATTTTTTATTAAATATTTATTTTCAATCTTTGACGTTATTGTCGATTAATTAATTTGAATAAGTATGAAGTTGAACTTTAATTTAATTTTAATAATGATAGAAAATAGTAAAACTTAATTTATTATAATTTTTTTAAAATTAATTAATAGGCATGACAAAAAAAACAAAAAGTGAGTATTTAATAACAAAAAATCAAGATTAAAAGTGTAAGTCTTGAAATTTAGGGACCAAATTGAAATAAACTAAAATCTCAAAAATAAAATTGTAACATTTTGAAATGAAAGAGACTAAATTGAAGCCAAACTTAAAACTTACCAAGGTTTCATTTAGTAACCATTTGATTTTAATTTTTTGTTTTTGAAAATTAAGCCTATAGACATTGCTTTCATCTTCAAATTTCTTCCCTAGTTATCTACTTTCTACGAATAATTTAAAAAACCCAAGCCAAAATTTAAAAACTAAAAAAAAAATAGTTTTTAAAAACTTACTTTTATTCTTGGAATTTGGCTAAGAGTTACCATTGTGCTTTATAAATATGCAAATTATCACAAGAAATGAGGAGGAAATAAATTTAATTTAAAAAAAAACAAAAAAACGAAAGGGCTATCAACCAAACCTAAAAAATCAATATTTTGAAACATTTTAGGACAAAAAATGTTTTTTTTTTCAAGATTTGACCACCAGTAGTAAATTTTGATGGCCCAATATTATTAAGAAAATAACAACATATGTGTGCATTTCCACAATAAAACGATAATAAAAAGTAAAAGGATTTGGAAAAACTATAATTTAACAACCGCGTGGAATTCATGTTTAGTTTGTATTATGTTTAACGATATATTTTCTTCATGATATAGTAACTAAATTATTATAAAATTCGAATTGTATAGACTACATCGTTACATACTAAAATTTATACCAAAATGAGCATAATTTGATTGAGCATAAAGTCTGTATTATTGATTTTGAGATTAAAAAGATCGATTTTTCACTTTACATATTAATATATATATAAAGAACCGTTTAATTAAAATATAAATCAAAATCATTACCCACTAAATTACTAAAATTAAAAGGGTTACTTCTAAATAAAAATATATACACATACATTGTTTACATTCAAAGAAATAGTAAACTATTCTAAATCAAATGTAAATCGCTTGCATTTTGAAATTCTTATTCTATTCTTATAATGGTGAAAGCTGGAGCCGTGTAAGGAAGAAGATAGAAAAAGAGACGTTTCACACTTTACTTTACACGCAATGGATGACCTACGATGTTCCTCTTTCAGTTTCTTCCCACAGTCATCACCTCCATTGGCACAGTGTTAATTAAGATCTCTCTCTCCGTTTTTTCACGAGTTATGCTGAAATTTCGGGCCGAAAACCAAGCAGTTTAGTGCCGAAATGGGTCCACCGGAATTTCATAATAAGGTCGGTGAAAAGTTTCTTCTCTTTGATTAATTTAAGAATTATTGAGTCAATGAGTGTCTACGTTTCTTGGATTAACAAACCTATCCTATTTTGGGGTTCTGATTAGCCTAAATCACATGCAAAAAACAAAAGTTTCTTTTTTTAATTAATGCGTTTAGTGTTTGTCTTTGTGTGTAAGGCTAGACATAAACTCAACCAAATATTGCACGCCATGTGTTTGATAAAAAGCCTAGAATCTAGAAATGACCAAATTCTATGGGATTTTCAATTTCTCATTCTGTTTATCATCATATCTTCAGTTTAATTCATCTCTAGATTTTTCTTAAAAACAATAGTTTCGTTGAACACCAAAAAGCTTAAAAAACTCAAATCTACTCCCATAATGCACTCCACCTGTTTGATAAAATGTCCCAACCAAAGCACTTGCGAGGGATGGGATGAGTCAACCCCATCAAGTGCTCTTTTTCGGTTGCATTTGCATCAGCCTAAAAAATTTGTTGTCTCCATTCGGGGTATTGGGTTTTACGTGTCGATTTCTTAGAATCTCCCCAACCCCACGTTACCATTGTCACCCCCTTTGGGAGCTCCTTGGAAATTGCTCAGCCATTTCTCTGTTAAGTACTGAAAGCCGTAAGCTCGGGAGTGGGAGGGTTCATGCACTACTACTCCTTTCAAATTCTTTAATGATTTTTTATAATATCCTCTTCCTCCATTAAGGACAAGTGCTCCCAATTTGTCTCTGGACTTCTAATTTTGTTGTTTAAAATCTTTAGTGTTAAAAAAATCTTATATGTTAAATTATATTGATGAGAGGTATAGAATTACAGACAGAGTGAGATGTAGAACCTGTACTAGATTGAAATTTAGGCCTCATTTGGTAATCATTTGATTTTTTTTTAAAAATTAAGCCTATAAACACCACTTCCACTTTCAAAATTATTCATTTATTATCTATTTTTATATTAATGGTTTAAAAAATAAGCATAAATTTGAAAACTAAAAAAAAAAGCTTTTAAAAAATTGCTTGAGGTTTTGAAATTTGGCTTAGAATTCAACAATGGTACTTAAGAAAGATGTAAATAATTATAAAAAATAGGGGGAAATAGACTTTATTTTAAAAAACTAAAAATAAAAAATGGAAGAATTATCCAATGGGGTCTTCTTAATTTTTCATCTAAAACATTTTTAGATAACTTTTGAACGAGATAATTGGGAGTAGAAGATCAAACCACTAATTTTTGGGCCGAATGGAGACTTAAAAGCATCTTTTAAAAGTGTATTATATATCATAAGGAGGTTTCTCACTCTGCGTTGAAATGGAGGGAGAAAAAAATGGTTTTATGAAAGGTTGGGTCCATCCATATACTCACCGTTGAATGAGTGAAATCACTTGAATTGAATTGGTCCCATTATAGCTCAATCTTGTCTCCCATTTCTTACCAGCAATAGAAGCCTGGATGTTAATCCACAGCTTTTGGTTTCATCATGTCACCACTTTTATGCCTACTTGTTCACCCACGTAATTCATAAACTTTTTCTTATAGTTAGTGGGAAAGCGGAATTCATGAAAACGTGCACGTCATCCTTGTCTTTTATTTCTCAATTCAGTTTCTTTTAAACTCCTACTTCAAATTTAAATTCTACACGAAAATTTTGCCGTTCAAACCAAGTCAAGTAGATTAAACATTTATTATCATTATTGAGTTACGAGTAAATTTTTAGTACTACAATAATATATAACATTTTTCAATTGAAAAAAATATTTATGAATCGAAAAAGTTGATTTGCAAAGGTCGGTGGCTACCTAAGGAAACTCTGATTCGATCCGCCCCGTTTTAGTGTGAGTTTCTTCTGGGTCAGGAAGTCATTGTTGATTGGCTGGCTGATATGGATATGGGATAACCTATTTGAAACAAAGTGATTTGTGTAACGGCTGGTCGAGCTCAATTACATCGAGCTTCTCCTTTCAGTGGAATTACACCTTTTTGAGCTAGTCCAATTTTTAGTACTACAATAATATATAACATTTTTCATTGAAAAAAATATTTATTGATTTCAATTCTTAAAATTCTCGAACCATTGAAGAAATTGAATCGGTCAAGTCATACGATGGTGAATTATGTACCTCTTTTTATCAAAGTGTAATGACATTATCTAAAATATATGAAAAAATTGCATCCTATAGCTTGAAGATGCGCGTATATTAGGAGAAAAAAAGAGCCAAAATCCATTGTGAGACGAATTCTAGAATCTCCTTTTAACGGAAAAAATAGAAGTTTGAGAATGAAGTGTGGGTGTGCATCCGATGATCCAATTACATCCATTTATTGTTTTTCATTAATGATGTTCAAGAAAATTAGGGTTTATTTCCGAATAGTATTTTCCTTCAAGTATTTTTTCCTTTCTTTTGTTGGATCAGTTGGTGTCTATTTATTCGTCTTTCTATTGTATTCTGATTAAAAGTTGATTATTCAATAATATATACAATATTAACATGTTACCTGAGTCCTAAGTAGTGGCGGAACTAGAAATTTTGTATAGGGGCACCATGTAATTAAAAAACTAAAAAAAAAAATATTCATAGCTCCATAAATAAATTAATTAATATATATTATAACTGTCATCTACGAGTTTCATATTTTGAAATAGATCAAAGTTTCTTGAATTGAAAAATATGATTATAAGGTTGATAAGAATATTATTGTAAATATGCTCTACAAACTTGTTCTTAAATATTATCATTATATTTAGAAATTTTAGTTTTTAGACCAAAATTTGTAGATAATTCTCCTAAATTGATTTCTATGTAAGATATATCAAAATCAGAGGTATGTTTTCTTTTTTAAGATGATGACTATGTGGTTTCTATTGTTATTTTTATTTTAAAATATCTCTTCATATTGATATAAACCCTACAAAAGTATAATCAATAGAAGTATTATAATTTATTACATTGATTTAAAAGTATGAAAATTAAAAAGATTGAAAAAAATTGAAACTTACTTGTAAATGGTATAATACGTATATCTTGACGACAAACGAGAAAATAATCTTGGAGTTTAACTATGAAATTAATTAAAATAAATATATACTAAATAATAAAAACTAAAAATTAAGTAAAAAAAAAAAAGTTAACAATATCTTTTCAGTAGAATGTTGTCAAAATTTGATAGAGAAAATTTAGGTAGAAAAAAATATCTATGATTAAAAAAAATTGTTGCTGATTTTTTTTCTTTTAAACTTTTGTTGAGGCAACAACTAGAAAATTTAAGTTAAGAGTTGTTTTTTTAGAAACTAAATTCTTTTTTTATTATTGTCTTTTTTTAAGGAAAAATTAATTTTTTATACTAAATTTCTTTTTTAGGCAAGTACTACAACAATAGGTAACAACACTATGAGAATTTGATTTAAAAGTAAATTATAAATTAAAATTAAATAAAAAGGACTCAAACCCACACCATTAACAATTAGCATGCACCTTCCTACCACTGTACCATGCTCAGTTTTCTAAAAGAATATCAATTTTTAATATATATTGTTAAATATTACTTAAATTTTATATTCAAAATACAAAATATGATAAGTCGAGGGGGCACGTGCCCCCTAACCCCTACATGGCTCTATCGGTGGCCCTAAGTTCTATGATTTATATTTTTCAGCCTCATCTTTTGTTCGATCTCTGCCCCATCAATCCGCCATCGATGGAGGCAAATCCAAATGTGGTTCACCTGCTTAGTTGATTTTGCGTTCTTGTTTCTTAGTTTTAGCCTATGTTATGTTTTCTGATCTTTCAAGGTCTCTATTCCATTTTCAAATCAGTAGTTTGTGGGTTCTGTTTTAGATCTCTCTACGAGGATCTCTATTTCCAACTTAGAAATTTCTCGTGTTAGTTAAGTTCTCTATGTTTTAGTTCTTCGTGGGTCTCTGTTTCTAACTTAGGTTTGCACTGATTTGATTCGGGAGTTTTTTTCTCTTAGTTTCTGTCATCAACTCCACTCGGTCACCTCACAAACTCAAGTTGGTTGATACTTTACCACCTTGAGTTCGAGGGAGGGTGTTAAAATAAATTAGGGTTTGTTCCTAATTAATATTTTTCTTTATAGTATTTTTCCTTTCTTGATTTCTTTCCTTTGTTGGGTCTGTTGGTACCTATTTATTTATCTTTCTATTGTATTCTGATTAAAAGTTGATTATTCAACTATATATACGATATTAACAAACGAAACATTTAAGAATAGTGTGGGCTCCATGAAATAAAAAAAATGTATTATTGATTTAAATCCTATCTTTGTCCTTAAACTTTGAGTTTTGTTCTATTTTAGTCCATAAACCTTTAAAAGCATCTATTTTAATCTTTAAACTTTAAAAAAGTGTCCATTTAAGACCCTACTATCAATACTCTATTAATACTTAACGATTGATGATGTGACATCTAGTTTGAAATAAAAAAAATGTATCCATGTGGCTAATGTGTTGCCAAGTAAGAACGTGAATTTTATTTAGGTGGCATTGTTCAATGAGATTTTCGGATAAATTGATTCATTAAATTTGAACTTCATATTTTTATAGATTTTAGTTTAATATGTTAAGTATACTCTCTAATACATAACTTTTTTATGTTTTCTCTCAAACGTTGAATGGAGTTTAAACTCCTAAATACTTAATCTTCAAAAAATTGTAATCTTGAGATCAATTAGAGCATTGATCTTCTGGAATTCAAGGATACTTTAGTCTTCCAAGTCTTCAATCTTTAGAAGATCGTAATTTTGAGATCGATCAGAACTTCAGCATCTTGAGAGCTTTAGAACTTCAACACCTCATTGTCAATTCTTCTAACTTCTTTGGATGAAAAAGTAAGATCCTTATTTATAGAGTTTCCATGGACCTTACATGGGCTTAGGTCCAATATATTCTTTGGCCCAAAATTTTCACCATGAGCTTGAATTGGGTTGGATTTGGTACTTGAGAGACTTTAATTATTCGGCCCAATCCAATTTATAATTTCAGGTCCCATTAGACCACTAGTCATTTTCATCGATCGTGATCCAGGCTTAATCGCCATTGAATTTGATAAGCCTATCGTTGTGATCAGATGACCAGAAAAAAGCACGTGACATTTTTTAGTTTGTCATATTGTCTCCAAATTTTAATTTAGATATAATAATTCTTAATGACCCTAAATTCAATATAATGAGTTTTGTTGTGATGATGTGGCAACTTGTGATCAGGCAAAATTTCTCATTCAACCAATTTTATTTTTTCCGAGATTTATGCACATCTATGTATGGATGAATCTTGAAAGAATTTGAAATCAAAATATGAGTTTGATTCATTTTGAAATCTTTTATTTACTTGACATGAAATCAAAATATGAATTTTTGAATCTTGTTTATTCGACACATTTTATGTCAAGTAAATAAAAGATGAATTTTTAGTCAAAACTGACTTTCTTATTTGAAAGTAAATGGTAATTTTAACTAAAGTAGAAAATATATACTCCACTTTAGTTGTAAATTAGTTGTAAATTAAATTTAGAGTTGTATCCAAATTTCACTCATCTTCTAATCTGGCAGGAAAATGGAGACTCTATTCAAATTTGAAGTTGAATTTGGGATTGAATTTGAACTTTATCCCAAATTTTGGCAGAGATGAAGGATTCCAAAGAGCCTTTGATTTGATGTAGCAGGCTAAATTTTACTAACCACAAATAGAATTTGGATCTTTACCAAATTTGATAAGATAATCTGAAAGTTACTGCAAAATCTTTTTGCAAAGGCAGTTGCCCCAAATTTTGGATCTACTCGAAGCTTCATAGAATTTAACAATTTCAAGTAAAATTGAGACATTAAAATCCTATTTGATAACGTTTTTGGTTTATGTTTCTTGTTTTTGTTTCTTATTTTTAAGAAATAGATTTGTTTGATAATTGTTATCATTTTTTGTTTCTCAATTTTAAATAACGTTGTTAAAAATGAGACCAAATTTGAGGAATTACAAAACTAGATTCTCTCATTTTTATTTATTTATATTTATCTGTTCCATGTAAAAACCATTAGTAGCTTTCAATTAAGTGCTAGCAGGCATTCAATCGTATTTTCTTCCGCCTCATCAGTAAAGGGCTCGATTTTTTTTTTTTTTTTAAAATTTGGATAACGTTTGAAGGATAGATATTTGCAATTTAAACAGTAACATTACCAAACTTACCTTAAGATTTTATTTTTGCTACATTTTAACACAGTTAAATTTTAGATTTTAACCAAATAGTGGGCAGATACAATATCTGTTGACCATCCAAATATTTGAAAGAATTTCGATTGAGATTTTAACCAAATAGTGGGCAGATACAATATCTGTTGACCATCCAAATATTTGAAAGAATTTCGATTGATTTGTTCCTTGCAATTTCTGATTGGATTTTATGAAGTCTTTTTATCCACAAATCATTTCGAATCCCTCATCCCAATTGTTGGTCGTTTTCGTCGTGTTTTTGGGTATTTTTAGGGTCTTTGGATAGTTTTTTTTTGGACAAAATCATTACGATTTATGGATTTGTATTTTATACGCTATGTGATAGTATGTATCTTCAATCTCGTCTAAGGTTGTTTGACTAAAAAAGATCTTAAAAATATATGTTGTTAAATGAATGTTTCTGCATTTTGGCTAAATGACATGCTGATTTTCATTTTTAGTGGAATTTCTTGGCTATTAGACTGATTTTTGAGCATTTTGAATATTTTTGGCACTTTCTAACCGATTTTGGCTAAAAAAACCTCACTACAACACTATTAATGAGACATAAAGCCACTGAATCAGCCCAATTGAGTGTTAGGTAGTTAGTATAATGAGGAAATGTGAAGATCTGGAGAGCATCAGATTCTAAAGTCTCAAAATGCTCTAAATGACTTGTTAAATTCTTAAAAAATTTATGACCATATACTCCATACTATGTATTGATTATATATCTACGAGTAGAAAATTGATGACATTTACATGAAAAATATTGGGTGGGGCCAAAGTTAAGTTCCATAATGAATTGGGAAAGGAAATTTGTTTAAAGGGACTTAGTGGCTCCCAAAACAAATGTGGAAACTCAATATCCAAGCATTCAAATTTTGGAGAATGAATCTACAAATACTTAATAACAATCTTCTTCATAAAAAAAAACCTTCAGGTTTATACAATTTTAAAGCTTGAGACGATCAACTACATTAAACTTGAGCTTTAGTAAACCAACTTCAGTTAATCAGCCACATCAGACTTGAGCTTCCATCATTGCCTCCATCATATATACAATATTACTTTTAGATTTAGAATGATCAAATCAAACTTAAAAAAATATCCTACTAATATGATTTCTTCTTGTCAAGATGACCCATTTTGATCTTGTATAGGTTTCTTTGTTTTTTTTTTTTTGTTAGTAAGAGCTAACATTTATAAAACTTGGTGCACCTGGCAAGAATGTGTGTAACAAATAATCATTGTGTTCTCCCTCACTGACTTAAAGTATTCTAATTTAGAATTAGAAATGATTTTATTGCATACTGATTGATGGTCATAAAGCCATCCAAGCAAACCAATTAGGAGGTAGGTAGGAATTGAAGCAGGCATAAAGCCATCAAAGCAGCCCAATCAAGAATTATTGCATCCTCCCAATTGAGAGGCATGGTGAGGAAATGTGAAGACATAGAAAGCTTTATGAGATTCTAAAGTCTCAAAATGCTCTAAATGACGTCTTAACTTCTTCAAAAAATTACTGTGACCTATACTCTACTCTACGTGTAGATTGTATATCTACCAAAAATTGCATCATTGGTAGAAAATTGATGACAATTACCTAAGAATATTGGGTGTGACCAATATTAGTTCCATAATGAAGTGCGTAAGGGAATTTGTGTAAAAGAGACTTAGTGGCTCCCAACACAAACGGGAAACTCGATATCCAAGTATTCAAATTTGGAAGAATATATTCCTAAATTCTTAATCACAATTACATTCATATACGAGGACAAGTTCATACAATTTTTAGGCTTGAGACGGCCGACCACATTAAACTTGTTCTACCTGCTAGCCACATCTAACTTGAGCTTTCACCAACGAATATACAATATTACTTTTATGTTTAGAAATGATCAAATCAAACTTAAAAAATATTCCGCTAACATGTACTGCTTTTTAGGATGACCTTTTTTACCATATACAATATTTCTTTGTTTTTTCCTTAATGAGAGTTAAAATTTAAAATACTTGGCACACCATGCAAGAATGTAATGTAATCGAAAACCACTGCATTCTCGTTCTCCCTCACTAACTTCAAGCATTTAGATTTATAATCGGAAATGATTTACTATTACACTTATTAATAAGCCATAAGCCATAAGCCATTGAAGCAACCCAATTGAGTGTTAGGTAACTAGCATGGTGAGGAAATATGAAGACACTTTATTAGATTCTAAAGTCTGGAATACTTCAAGTGAAGTCTTAACTTCCTCAAATAATTTACTATAACCCTATATTCCATTTTATCTATAAATTCTATATCTACAAATAATAATAATAATAATAATAGTAATTGCACATTTGATAGAAAGTTGATGACATTTACATGAGAAATATTAGGTATGGCCAATATTAGTTCCATAGTAAACTAGGAAAAGGAAATTTATACAAAGGGGACATGGTGGCTCTCAAAGCAAATGGGGAAACTCATTATCTCAACATTCAAGTTTTGGAGAATAAATCTTCAAAAATTTAATTACATCATTGGCAAGGACTTCAGGTTCATACAATTTTCAAACTTGTATCGGCCGACCATATTAGACTTGAACTTCAGTCAGCCAATTTTAACCAACTAGCCACATCAGGCTTGAGCTTCAGCCAACCAGCCACATCAAACTTGAGCTTCCGCCACTATCGCTATAGCATCAATTTTATACAACATTACTTTTAGATATAGGAATGATCAAAACAAACTTGAAAAACATTCCACTTGTTTGGGTTTCATGCCCTAAAACTCATAGATAATAAATGTAATTAATTGATCATCATCAATAAAGAGTTATCGATGTTATTTCAATAAATATCATTGATTGTGCTGTATTTTATTTTGTCTTAATAACCCTAAATCCAATAAACTAACTTCCTAGTCTGTCTTATGAGTGTTGAACTGTATGTGGAGACTGAAGGAATCGTGAGTTTCACATGGAAGTGAGATCATTCCTAATTCTCATTTTCACATAATAAAATTTACAGAACAATAAAATTATGTATATACGTAGAATAATTTACAACATGTTTTAGAATAAGAGGAAATGAAGAAGGTTTAGAAAGTAAACTTACCCTTGAAAAATAACTTCTTCACGAATCTCCTCCTCGATCGGTCAAGAACAATTCGAAAAACTCCTAAGAACGTGGCAATCCAAGATGGCCACCACCACAAATCTTCTTTTGTATTCTCCTTAGGGTAGGGTGAGAGTATCAGGAGTTGTGGGCTCTAAATCTTTTTGGGAGAGGGAGATGAAATTTAGAGAAGAGGAAAATCTTACAGGGAGAGTGCGTACTGGGAAAAATTCACAGAGAGCTTATCTGTAATCTTCTCTGATGAAGAATATGAAAAACCGTGGGAATTGAACAACCACTCCCTACACGTCTTCCGCCAAAGAGAAAAGAGAGGGAGAGAGTTACAACTTCCTCTTAAAATTAATTTATTTTTAATTTATATATATATATATATATATAACCACCTTATCATATAATATATATATTAAACTATATGTTATATCAAATATAATACATAACCTATAGTTTTTATATTGTATCAAATACAATATAACCTATAGTTTTTATTTCTCTCAATAATTAATGGTATTTATATTGTATTAAATATAATTTATGAATCCCATCCATATAACTAATATTTGAATCATATTTAAATACTTAATTCCTCTCAAAATAAACTTTAAATTATAATATATTAAATATATTATATTAATTATATCACATACAATTAATTTTAATTTTAATTTAATTGTATCACATATAACCAATTCCATTAACTAATTTGAACAATTCAAATTAATCAAAAATTAATTCTCAATAATCCCAGTTAAGCTACAAAGGGGACCTTATGGACTTGTAAATTGAAGCTCCAATGGTACTTAAATAATTAATTAAACTCCTTTAATTAAATTACTCAATATCCATTAACTGTCGATCACTCAACTAAAGACTGACAACTACACTATTCACACTACATATATATTTATGTGTCCAGTAGATATAACCAGTCAACAGTGCAATGACCCTTCACAAATTACTTGTAAGTACAACTGGGCCAAAATCGTTTGGACCCTATAGTTACATCTAACTCCTTAAGTATCACTGATTCTTCTAATGAACAATAAGTCATAATCCAACTATGACTAAATCTCGCCACATTGATCAAATCTCGGAATCAGCCTTTAAGGAAACAATTTATCTACTTACGTTGACATTAAGGAATGAGTGAATTGCTTTCTTGTAGTTGTGTTCCTAGCTCCCCAATCAGATGAATCCCCAAAATGGTAAGCTTATTGAGTCGGTGATCTGGCCACTCTCACCCATACAAATCAAAGAACCGCCTTCATAGGCAAGATGAGTCACAACTCACTCAGGATTCAGGTCATGTCACCTATGGATATCATAGTGAAATGTAAGTCTCTACTATTAAAGGCGTTATATAAAGAGACTATTCATTTTGTGGTCCGGTCTTATACAAACACTTTTGTAAAAATACCCCCACTCATATATCTCTACATGAATGATCAAGATCAGATCATTTGTAGCACTTTACAAAAATTTAACATCTACAAAGCGGGCCATATTCGTAGTGTCACCAAGATAAGATATCCAACCTTATCCATCTACTACAGACCATTTAGATCATCACTTAAACATAATCCACCTATATGTCTCTACATACATGTTCAAGTTATAGAAGATAACCTTGAATGTTAGTTTATTGGTTTTGTGGGTTAATGCTACTAAATGTCGAATAAAATATTGCATATTTTATTAAATAAAAAATCGTTTGAACATTACAACTACAAACTATAGAACCCACTGAGATTTAAGGCATCAACCCCAACAATCTCCTAATTGTTGTAAAGTTAGTGGGTGTACATCATAAAAGTTATGCTAATTTAAAAGTGCAAAAAATAATAAACTAGGGCATAAAACGTATCCAGTACAAAATCTCCCACTTGTCCTAGACTAAATGTGGCTTGTCCTGTAGACCCATACTCTACAGATGACCCTCAAACACCTCAGCCGTGAAGGCCTTTGTAAATGGATTAGCAACATTGTGCTCCAAAACTATCTGCGTGACAGTTACGTCTCTTCGATGCACAATCTCCCAAATAAGATGATACTTCCGCTCTATGTGCTTCCCCCATTTATGACTTCTAGGCTCTTAGGAATTAGCTACAACACCACTATTATTACAATAAAGTGTGATAACTTTGACATGTTTGGAACAACTTCCAGATTAGCAGAAATTTTCTAAGCCACACAGCTTCCTTAGCAGTTTCACAAGTCTCTACGTACTCAGCCTTCATAATGGAGCCAACAATGTACCCCTGCTTGGTGCTTCTCCAAACTACTGCGTCTCTATTAAGAGTGAACACTGATTCTAATGTAGATTTCCTAGAATCCTTATCAGTTTGGAAATCAGAGTCTGTGTATCCTGTAAGAATCAAATCCTTATAACCATACACGAGTATGTAGTCTCTCGTTCTTCGAAGATACTTGAAGATATTCTTAACAACGGTCCAGTGATCAAATCCTGGATTATACTAATATCTATTGACTATCCCCATTGCATAGCAGATGTCAAGTCTAGTGCATAACATCACATACATCAGGCTACCAATAGCAGATGCATAGGAGATCCATCTCATTTCCTCAACTTCTTGAGGTGTCTTAGAACATTGTTCCTTAGACAAAATAACTCCATCCTTGAAAGTGAGTAAACCCCTATTGGAGTTCCATGACTGAAAGGGACCCACGAGATTTAGGGCATCAACTCCAGCAGACATACATGGATCAATGTTCAAGATACAACCTAAAGGGTATATAGTATAGAGATAAGGTTGGGACCTTACCCTGGTGACACTATGGATATGACTCACTTTGTATTTGATACAAATGCAATGATCCAACACATTCGTGTAGGTGACATGCAAGTGAAAGTATCCTATGAAATGAGTTTGCATAAGACCAGATCATGACATAGTAACCACTAGATGTAATACCGTTGACTAGTTAGGTTTCTATTTCAATAAGATAACCTAGGCAACTTAATCTTAATCCTGAGTGTATTATGTGATGGTGTTAACATTCAACAAGCGGAAGTAATTAGGATGCTAAGCACTCTAACTAAATTAATTTTAGTGAATGAGCATGCAAGGTCATTAAAGAATAATACAGTTTCAAAAATCATACCTTTGAAAAATCTCTTCCAAAGCTCATATCGTCACTTTAATGCTTGTAGATCACCACAAGATCTTCCTTACTATTCTTCTGGCCCTTAGATTGGATGATGGGATCCAAAATGAGAGTAGATTTTGAGGGAATTTTAAGGTTTTGTGAGTTTGGTGTAAAAAAGTTTGAGAGAACACACTTCCCTCAACAAATCCTAAATTGCATAAATCCAATTTTCAGCAATCAAAATTTTCTTTTGTTAAACAATAACATGCAAATTAGATTACATTACAAATTGACATCACACAAAGCACTTAAGATGAGAGATTAGGTGTTTGTGTTAGTGGGTTTTTTAAGAAAAGCCCACCAACTCAAAATTCATAATTGAAATTCCATAATTTCAATTTAAAAAGAAATTGAAAAATAATTAATCTAACTATTTTACATAAATTAATTTCTATGATAATAAAATAAAATAAACAATTAATTTTATATAAATTTAATGTTTAATTAATTAATTAAATAATTTAATTAATCTAATTAATTTATATAAAATATTAAATTAATCAAACACCAATTGTGAACATGAATCCCTATACATGTTTTTAATATTTAAATCAAATATTAACGACTCTCTACTTTCGTTTAATTCAATAATTAAACTTTTAGTTATATCACGTATACTTAATAATTCTTTTAAATTGAATTTGAACATTTCAAATTTTCTCTTCACACTATTATAAGGTTTAGTCCGTTAACTACCTGGTCACTCTACTAAAGCCAGTAGTTGTACTCTCCATACTGTAGATATATTTCTATCCATTTGATTTAACCATGATCAATAAGTCAATCCTTCACAGATTGTTCATATCACAACTGGGTCAAATTTACAGTTTTATCCCCGTAATACATCTTGCTTCTTAAGTCTCCTACTGATCCACTAATGAACAATTGGTTTATAATCCTACCAATAAACCGAGTCTCTCTCAGTCATAGAGAGGGTGGAGCCCTTTGTTCAAGACTAGAAGTCAGTATTTAAGGGAACAACCTATTTGCTAACCTTGAAAACATGTAAGAGTGAATTCCATCTTGCAAGACTATGTCTCCAGTTATCTACCCGGTCTTACCTCTAAAATGGGAGGCTCATTGAGTGACGATGTTGAGCAACTCTCATCCATGCATATTAAAGGATAATCTCGAATAAACAAGAGTTCATAGTTAGTTTAGGAATGAGAACAAGTTACCTTAGGTCATTAGATTGAAATAGTCAATTTTAACAGTAAATAATGTTCTAAAAAAAAAATGACTATCTCGTGGTCTAGTCTTATGCAAACATGTTTTGCGTAGGATGCTCCTACTCACATGTCTTTACATGAACACTTTTGGGATCACTTCGTTTGTATCAAATACAGAGCGAGTCGCATCTATAGTGTCCCCAGGATAAGATACCCAACCCTATCCTTATACCTATATACTGTTTTGGCTATATACTCAAACTTGATCCTCTTTTATGTCTCTACATAAAGTTTAAGTATTCATGCTATAGCCAGGGGTCTATTAATTTATTGGATTTAGGCTTTACAAGTGCAATTTGCATGTTCAATAACAACTTTATTGAATAAACCTCAATAATTGTGGGGTTGATATCCTAAATCTCTTAGAATCCTATAATTTGTAAACATTGTATAAACAAACTCTTTATGTGATTAATTAAATATTTAATAGTTGATGTCCTAAATCTCGTAGGATTCTATCTCTTGTTTGTTAGAACAAAATTATAGAGTTTATTTCGAAAATGATGAAGTGTTCATCAATATAGGAAGTAAACAGATTTGCTCTGCAAAATTAGAAAATAACTTGTATATATGAAAACCAACTAAGGTCAAAGCCGTATTAAACATAGAGATGTTTAAAACTGCTGGGACTCATAAAAAACGGAAGATTTCTTCAAATGCCAAAATCTCAACAGGATTGAGAGATTAGTTAAGAGCGGTCATCTAAATAAGTTGGAAACAGTTCATTACCACCATGTGAGTCCTGTCTCGAGGGTAACCCTTTTGTGAGCACATCTGCAATTTCTGACACAGTAATCAAAGTTTTATCTCAGTAACCCTTTTGTGAGAACATCTGCAATTTCCTGATTTGAGAGAACATAAGGAATGCATATACTTCCATTGTCAAGTCTTTCCTGAATGAAGTGCCGGTCGATCTTAACGTGTTTTGTTCTGTCATGCTGAACATGATTATTTACAATACTTATTGCTGCCTTATTGTCACAAAACGGTTTCATTGGGAGCTCATTGTCTTGATGAAAATCTGATAACACTTTCATTAGCCAGATTTCTTCATATATCCCTAAACTCATGGCCCGATACTCAGCTTCTGCACTACTTCTGGCCACAACTCCTTGTTTCTTGCTCCTTCAGGTCACAAGATTACCCCAAATCAAAAGTGCAGTACCATGATGTTGATTTTCTATCAACAATACTTCTTGAACATTAACCCCTTACCTGGTGTACCTTTCAGATATCGTAGGATACGTTCAACTGCTATCATGAAACAATAAGCTTGCATAAACTGACTGTCGACACTCACTGCATATGAAATATTAGGTCTCGTATGAGATAAGTATATCAATTTCCCAACTAACCGTTGATATATTTCTTTATTGATCGGAACACTGTTA
The DNA here is from genome assembly GCF_027475165.1 of Benincasa hispida. NCBI lineage: Eukaryota > Viridiplantae > Streptophyta > Magnoliopsida > Cucurbitales > Cucurbitaceae > Benincasa > Benincasa hispida. The sequence goes on from NC_143478.1 coordinate 29,097,344, forward strand.
CTAGTATTGTTGAGCTTTGAATTATATTTAAGTGGGGTGTCAGCAGGTTTGCACCCAGTCATTCTTGTTTCTGTTAGAAGATCAATCGTGTATTTTCGTTGGGGCGCTAAGATTCCGTCCCTAGACCGGGCCACTTTCATTCCGAAAAATTATCTTAACTTCCCAAGGTCTTTAATTTCAAACTCTTTGGCCATCTTTGCTTTGAGTTTCACAATTTCATCATCACCATCACTGGAGAGCACAATATCGTCAACATACACAATGATAACTGCTACCTTCCCTGAAGTTGACTTCTTTGTAAGAAGTGTATGATCTGAGTGCCCTTGAGTATACCCTTATCCTTTGACAAAAGTGAAAAATCTGTCAAACCAGGCTCTCGAAGACTGTTTCAACCCATATAGCGACTTTCTCAACCAGCAGACTCACTGTTTGAATTGAACTTCAAATCTGGGAGGAGGATTCATGTAGACTTTCTCCTCGAATGTTAGCATGTTGATTGATAATATGACCTGAATCAAAGTATTTTCTGGCACGAGTTCTGATTTGTTTACATATACACCTAGGCACTTGATTGTTACTATGAGGTGGTATGTGTTTCCATACGTTGGTATCTGATCTGCTGATGTTGAGGCATACTTGTATGTTGTGAAACTATGATGTTTAGGTATACATGAATGTTGTAGAATATGTTGTTGAGGATTATGTGTATGTGGTAGAGCCATGATATTGAGGATTACATGTATGTCATAGATTCATACGGTGTTGATTTTTGAATGTTGAGACTGTGTGAATGTTGTCACTGATTAGTTTGATGCTCACCAGTTTGTGTTTCCTTCGGGATTCACCAGCTTGTGTTTCCTTCGGGATTCACCAGTTTGTGTTTCCTTCGGGATTCACCAGTTTTGTGTTTCCTTCGGGATTCACCAGTTTGTGTTTCCTTCGGGATTAACCAGTTTGTGTTTCCTACTGGATTCACCAGAGGTAGTGGGCATACTTAACTACAGTAGGATAGGACTGAGTCTCTTACCTGTTTCATGTGTGTATATGTGCCATAGGTGGGTATCTAGAGGACATAGATGCCGAGCCTGACCCCAGTGGTGGGGTTACTTACTGAGTATTTCATATTCATTATTTCTTATGTTGATGTTTCAGGTAAAGGTAAAGATGTATCGGCGATGGCGCAGCGGAATTCGTGATCGTGTCATTGGGACTAGTTTTTTTTTTTTTTCTCTTCCGCATCATGAAATTTAGAGTCTTTATTTTTCCCTTAATATTTAGTGTTACTATTTGAAATTTATTACTAAGGATTATTTCTTTTATATACTTTTATTAGTCTTTACGAATTTTGGGTACCCTATTATTGTTTTAACAATTGCATTTAATAAATGTCTTTTGAACTTCTCTTGTTTAATTAGCATTTATTTCAACATAACTGAGCGTCGTTTTAAATTCTATGCATGCATTTATTTTAGTAACGACCTAACCTTAGTCCTAGGAGGTCGAGTCGTTATAGTTGGTATCAGAGCCCATGTTTTGGGTTCTGTAGATTGACTAACTATGTAAGTCTAGATTGTCCTTGTGGCCCATGAACGGATTCCTCGTCATCGCCAGGTACGTCTTATCAATTACAAGTATTATGATAGTTGTGCATTAAAATATTTGTTTAGCTTAAATGCACCAGTTATGTTCTAATGCTAGGTCAGTGACTCGTTAGAAGTTATTATAAGAAGATTATCAGATACGACACTACAAAAGGAGAAAAATAAAATAGATTAAATTATAAGGTCACTTGGTACTAGTTAATCTCATGGAAATTATGTTAGAAACGAACAAGTATATATACCTCAGTTCAGCAATGCTAAATATCGATGAAACTATGTAGAGTTATGAAAATTTATGAATGAAGGTATTTAAATGTTTAAGCCAAAGAATAAAATTGTCGAGACAAGAATTGATCAAGGACTAGTGTTATGTTTTGTGTTGGATGTGCAATCAGTAGTAGTATAAATTTCTTCACAGGCCACATACTCAAGTACAAGGTTAAAAGTTGTTTTATGGATAAGAAGGAGAAAAAGAAGGGACTATGGATTTATTAAAGGTTCTGAGATATTAAAACCAAACATTTTGAGAAAAATTTTAGAAAGGATTCATAAGTCATAATCATTTGGGTAATACTACAACTTGATGAACTAGGTAAAGTATGTGTAATGATATAAAGAATTATTTTGGAATATCTAGCTAGGTAGATGTCATTAAAGGAAACTAAAATAGTTGGACATGACCTTAGACTTAAAGGGGTTAAAGCAAGGTGTTATTTGTTTAGGTTGAAGGATTATTTTAGTATACCTAGACTAAACCCAGAGCCTTATTGTGTTAAGGAGACCCAAGTTAGACAGATTTGAAGAAACAAAAGTCTTTTGGAGTTTAAACGTATGCAAATTGGCAAAGAGGAATTCTATAAGAATGAAATTCTTAGTGAGAGAGATAAGATTTATAGAGGAGTTAAGTAAAATATATTTTAGTAAAGAGATTATGTTCCAAATGGAAAGTGAAAAAAAAAAAAAGGATGTGTCTTGAATTTAGTGGTTTTATCAGAGATAAGTGTGAATGAGAGAAAAGTATCCGAGAAAGTTTACTCTTTTGGAAGGAGAAAGAAATTTAATGTGTTCGAAACTCCTAGTTAAGTATGGTTTGAAGGCTTGATAAGAGGGGTTACAAGGTATTTGTTTTGGTGTAAAAGAAGAATACCTCATTATCATGTGGAACTTTAGGACAATATGTGTTAGATGGAAAGCTAGCTTATGTAGGTGATTGGTATGGAACTTTGTTTTAACACAAGAATCTGTTACCGAAACCGAAGGTTGAGAAGGGATAAGTTAAAATGGAGTTACTAGTAATAGTAGATGTTCGAGAACTATTGATATGGTATTTTGAGGCTTCATTAGTTAAGACGTAAAACATTGAGGGCATTAGTAAGATTTAAGGGATTTGGACTTTGTGTGCAAGTGTTGGAAACATGAACTAGCAAGACCATCAATTTGATTGAAAAAGGAACTTAATCCAGCTCGAGGTAGACAAAAGTGGTATATGCACAAAAGTAAGTAAGTTGGATCTTCCAATATCACCATTGGCATAAGGGATAGACTTGTAATAAAGTTGAGTTGATAACAAGAAGTTGTTATAGGTGGGGTTGGAGCGGTACAGGATAGTATATTTTCTCTTGCATGGGCAATGAGTTAACTAGCTCTAAGGAGTACGAGTAAGTCAAGTTATGACTTATGAATCAAGAAGGTTTTATCGTAAAAAACTAACTTCAGGGATCAATTACGGTTATTACGAGGTTATGGAAATGTGTTATCAATTGATTGATGCTTTAGCATCCAGAGACTTTAAAACCTCATTTTCAGAGGGAATTTTAGACTCATCCGCAATAGGGTCTAAGTAATGATATGTGATTGTTTTAAGGCTAAAGAATAATATGAGGATTGACTTAAGTAGTTTTATAGCCCATGACAGTATAGAGCCTCGTGATGAGTTTCTCATGAATGGGAGACTTAATTAGGTAGAGTTATTCTCAGGCATGTAGACCCTAAGAAAGGCATCATAGTCGGTGCTTCTAGAGTAGAAACAGTTTTCAGTTGCCCAGATTTGTTGTGGTACGTATCTTCATATGATGCATTATATAGTATGACCAGTTTCTTCACTGTACATATGAAGTTTTCCTAGTGACAAAATGGTAAGTTCAAATGTATGTTTTTAGTGTATAAGACTTTCTTAACTTCATGACCGTTTTCACAGTTCTCAGCTCGTACGTGTAGAAGTGTTGCTGATTTCCAATATATTAAGTTTCATAGTTATTTATGGAAGGGGTTGTTATACCTCTTTTGGTACTAGTTTTAGCTATGTCAAATGATGACCCTTGTTTTGCATCTAGTTTTTTTGAAGAGTTTACAATTAGCATTGGGTACTCGATTGGATTTTAGTACAATTTTCACCCATAGGCTGATGATCAAATAGGACGTCTGAACTAGATATTGGAAGATATGTTGTGCGCTTGTGCATTAGAGTTTTTAGGGAGTTGGGATTCTCACTTGCATTTAATGAAGTTTGCATATAATAATAGCTATCAGATTGCCACTAGCACATTACCATTTGGGGCTCTATATGGAAAGAGTGCAAGTCTCCAGTATGCCGGGGTGAGGTTGGTGAGAGGAAGTTGCTAGGTCTTGAGCTAGTGTAGACCATGAATGAGGCAATACAGAAGATCAGAGCTCGTATGCAACCATCTTAGAGCAGATAGAAAAGCTATGCCAATGTGAGACGTAAGAACCTGGAATTTGAGATTGGTTATAAAGTGTTCTTAAGGGTGGCACCTATAAAAGGTATTATAAGGTTTGGCAGGAAAGGAAAGTTGAGTTCGAGGTTTATTGGGCCTTTCGAGGTCTTAGAGCGAATTGGCCCTGTAGCTTACTGATTGGCATTACCTCCAGCACTGTCTTCAGTTCATAATGTCTTCCACATTTCTATTTTGAGGAAGGTATGTGACAGATCCGTCCCATGAGTTGACTTTGAGTCATTGCAGTTGAATGACAACTTGAGCTACGAGGAGAAGCTTGTAGAATTTCTCGCTAGAGAAGTAAAGACGTTACGCCGCAGGGAGAGTGCGCTTGTGAAAGTCCTGTGGAAGAATCATCAGTTCAAGGAGGCCACTTAGGAGTGAGAGAATGAGATGAGGGCTCAGTACCCGGAGCTTTTTCAGGAATGAACTTTCGAGGACGAAAGTTCTTTAAGGAGGGAAGAATGTAACATCCTGTGTAGTTATAAAATTAAATTCAACATTTTTGTTTTAATTGAGAACTTTTGTCAATTCTGAAATTTAGTGTGTTTAAAGGAAAATTTTGGATTTTTATGTCGCATTAATTTAATTTTAAGTCGATGTCAAAATTGAGATTTTATGGGGAGAATTGAGTTAATTTTGAAATTTGGATTTTAAAGAGGAAGAGGAAAGAATTTTAAATATATATATAGTTATAGTTATTTGAGAATTCAATAAAGAAAATATTTAAAAAGGTTTGGAAATTTGGATTTAGTTTAAGGAAAGATGGAATTATTTTGGAAATTGAATTTATTTTTTTGAAGTTTGAGAAATCGAAATTTTGGGAAGAGATAATATGTATATATAAATAAAGAAAGAATATGTATATATATATATATATATTAACTTCTCCATCGAGAAGCGTGCTAAAAAGGAAAAAAGAAGAAGAAGAATTTTCATCTTCTTCTTCGTGAAGGAGTAATGGCCGCCTGAACTCTCTTCCTCCAGCCGAGACTAAGCCGCACGCCACACTGTCAGCCCTCGCCAACTACATCCGAGTCGCCTTCCACTTTTGACCGTTCACGCCGTCGCTCGAGTGCCCTAACCACCTGCGTCTGAGGTGTCGTCACATCTACACCGCTTTTCAGACAGCAACATTTGCACCGCGCCTGTCCGGCCGTCCTTCTCGATCGAGCCTACACTGCCATCACTAAGCCCAACGCGTGCCACTCGTTCCAGCCGCCAATTTGGGTTCAGCCACGATGACTGCTTCGCAGACCTGTTCGTTTCGCGCAGGGGGTTCTGTCGCGACGATCGCTTCTCAGATCTGGCCAGCGCCCACCAGATTTTCGCCTATTGATCACTTTCATTTGGGTTTTCGCCAGATTTTGAGTTTGGTGTAAGTTTTTTTAGGTTTCTTGAACGTTCTTGATTACCCATTTAAAATTTTGGCTCAATATTTACCCTTAAACTTTGGGTGTTCAGATTCAAGTTTCAGGGAGAATCTTGAGCTTTTTGATGTTTTTGTTGTGGGTGATTTAAGTTGATCTTGTGGGTTTTCGGTTTCGTCGAGCAAGGAAGAGCCTAAGCTTACTAGTTTCTAAAGTTGTGATTAGAGGTAAGTAATCTTACCACTGGAACTGCCCACGGGCCAGGTTTTAGTTGTATGCTAGCATGATGAGTGTATGTTATGGTAAATGTTAGCATGTTGATTGATAATATGACCTGAATCAAAGTATGTTCTGGCACGAGTTCTGATTTTTTTACATATACACCTAGGGACTTGATTGTTACTATGAGGTGGTATGTGTTTCCATACGTTGGTATCTGATCTGCTGATGTCGAGGCATACTTGTATGTTGTGGAACTATGATGTTAAGGTATACATGAATGTTGTAGAATATGTTATTGAGGATTATGTGTACGTGGCAAAGCCATGGTATCGAGGATTACATGTATGTCATAGATTCGTACGGTGTTGATTTTTGAATGTTGAGACAGTGTGAATGTCGTCACTGATTAGTTAGATGCTCACCAGTTTGTGTTTCCTTTGGGATTCATCAGTTTTGTGTTTCCTTCGGGATTCAGCATTTTTGTGTTTCCTTCGGGATTCACTAGTTTTGTGTTTCCTTCGGGATTCACCAGTTTGTGTCTCCTTCAGGATTCACCAGTTTGTGTCTCCTTCGGGATTCACCAGTTTGTGTTTCCTATGGGATTCACCAGAGGTAGTGGGCATACTTAACTACAGCAGGATAGAACTCAGTCTCTTACCTGTTTCATGTGTGTATATGTGCCATAGGTGGGTATCTAGAGGACATAAATGCCTAGCCTGACCCCAGTGGTGGGGTTACTTACTAAGTATTTCATACTCATTCTTTCTTATGTTGATGTTTCAGGTAAAGGTAAAAATGTACCGGCGATGGTGCAGCGGAATTCGTGATCGTGTCACTGGGATTAGTTTTTTTCGCTTCCGCATCATAAAATTTAGAGTCTTTATTTTTCCCTTAATATTTACTATTACTGTTTGAAATTTATTACTAAGGAGTATTTCTTTTATATACTTTTATTAGTCTTTACGAATTTTGGGTACCCTATTATTGTTTTAACAATTGCATTTAATAAATGTCTTTTGAACTTCTTTTATTTAATTAGCATTTATTTCAACATAACTGAGCGTCATTTTAAATTCTATGCATGCATTTATTTTAGTAACGGCCTAAACTAAGTCCTAGGGGGTCGGGTTGTTACAAAACGAGTCGAAGGATAGGACTCTTTTAAACAGTCTAAGGGGTTTTGAAAATTAAGGACCCGGGAAGGCATTTGGTTGATCAAGTGAGCAGCAGTAAGGATAGCATAACCCCATAGGTAAGACGGGAGTGATGTGGATAGCATTAAGGACCTAGCAACTTCCACTAAATGATGATTTTTCCTCTCGAACACCCCATTTGGTTGGGGAGTGTAGGCACACGAACTCTAGTGGATAATCCCTTTGGATGCAAGAAACTCCCGGAAGGAAGCGTTAAAGAATTCTCGCCTATTGTCACTTCACAAAATACTAATCTTGGCATTAAACTGGGTTTCCATAGTGGCATAAAATTGCTGGAATATAGATAACATCTCGGACTTATCAGTGAGAAGAAAGACCCAAGTATGCCGAGTGTGGTCGTCTATAAAAGTGACAAACCAGCGTTTCCCTATGGAGGTTGTGGTTGGTGAGGGACCCCAAACATCACTGTGGACTAAGATGAAGGGTTTGGATGGTTTATAGGGCTGGGAGTGGAAGGAGACACGACTCTGTTTGGCACGAATACACACTTCACACTTTAAAGAAAACATATTAATATTGAAAAATAAATGTGGAAATAAGTATTTCATGTACTGAAAGTTCAGATGCCCTAAGTGGTAATGCCATAACAGAAAATCATTATCAGAGGTAGAAAAATTTAAGGAGACAAGGCTAGTTCTATAATCATTCCTAGAGGAAGCATCATCAGTTAGGAACTAGAGTCCCCCATCGTGCTGGGCAGTACCAATCGTCGTCCTCGAGCTTAGATCCCGAAATAAAAAAAAGTCAGGTGAAAAGACAATTCAGATCTCTTGTAATCTTACTGATGGATAACAATTGATATGAAATTTTAGGAACATGCAAAACGTCCCGCAAAACCAAACCCTCAAATGGAGATAAATCCTCTTTTCCTGTAACAGGTGCGAATGACCCATCTGATACCATGTTAACGTCCTGTTTGGGCTTTATGGGCTCTGATACCATGTTAGAGAGTATGGGGCTCCATCTCAAAACCAATTGGCTTTCAATGTGGGATTCTCAACATGCCTTCTCAAGATGGTTCCTCTTTTGGTTCACCAATCTTGATTGGATCACAATTTCTTCTTATTAGACCGACATCACCCGTCTGGGCTTTATAGGCTCTGATACCATGTTAGATAGTATGGGGTTCCATCTCAAAACCAATTGGCTATGAGAGGGGTAACCCATCTATCTTATAAAGAGTGCGAGTCTCCTTTTTCCAATGTGGGATTCTCAACAGTATATGTAATTCGTTGCAACAATGAAAGTGGAATATCAGAACCTGGCTTTAATACCAATTGAAGGAACTCTTAACGAAGAGCATCCATGAGCACGTTCAGATCTTTTCGATTTCATTGTGACCGAAATACAATATATACATTCTCATAGATAGTTATGCAAATTAACACTAATTAACCGCATGCTTCGAACAATAAAATACAAGGGAAAGAGTCTCATACCAGTTGAAGACTCTCTTCAAACGTTGAACTCAAAAGTAGTGGAAGAACCTTTACTCGCACTATATCGCCCAATAAACCAGTCGGCTACAGCAGCACAATCGTTTCCACGAACGGCAACAACACGAACAGTCATGAACAAGAAAGCAGTAGGAACGACACCACCAATTAGAGCCCTTGGTATTCTCGGAGTGAAAATTCAAAGTGTGTCTTTTGTGAATTTAGTAGAGGTCGGAGAAAAGATAAATCGTGTAAACGATAAGCAAGTGGGAGAGAAAGAGCTATTGTATAGTTGTGTGCTTATCGTTTAGAAGAAGCTACACGATCGTGTAAGTTTTACTAAGCGATCGTTTAATAAAAGGTAGACGATTGTTTAGAAAATGCGGTACACCATGCGATCGTTTAGGGATGGGCGTGCAATCGTTAAGGCGCTAGTGTGCAATCGTTTAGACGATGAGCTACTATCATATAGGCTCTCAAGCTAGGTGATCGTTACGCTTTCACACCAATTGCGAATTTTCAAACTTTTTGCAAAATGAAAGCAAATTTTCATTTTAGTCTTCGGTTACAATAACCGACTTTGGATTCTCCCACTAACGCACGTCCAAGGAGAGGTTTTTGGCCAATTATCGTATAATTAACCAATTTAATAATTAATGAATATAATCATATTATATTCCCACCTTATAGTTTGAGATCACATATGTACTATTGTAATTTCTCCTCCACTTGATATAAATCATATTTATATCTTATTTTCTCCAAAAAAAAAATAAAAATGTAACTCATACATTTAGCCAATTATATCACATATAATTAACCAGTCCAATTATATCATATATAATCGAACTCCCTCTTGTCAATTTGAACATTTCAAATTGACCAAAACACTGATTCTCAACTTTATCCAAGCTACCCAGGGGACCTAATGGACCCGTGTTTCGAAGCTCCAATGGTACGTGAATAGCTGACTGTACTCTTTAGCCACGAGATCCACCATCCGTTAACTGTAGGTATTCCACTAAAGACCAACAGCTGAACTCTTCTGACCACAGATATATTTATGTATGCATCGAATATAACCAATCATGAGTACGATGACCCTTAAAAAATGCTCGTAAGTACAGCTAGGCCAATTTACCGTTTTTCCCTTGTAGTTACATCTCACTCCTTAAGTACCACTGATTCCTCTAATGAACAATACAACATAGTCCAACTATGTGTGAATACCTCTCGAGCCAAGAGAAGGTGTGTGGCTCCACATAGTTCAAGCCCTGGAATCAGCCCTTAAGGGAGCTATCTATCTACTTGCCCCTGTTTTGGGGAAGGAGTGAATTCCATCTTATGTAGTCGAGTTCCTAGCTCCCAAATCAGACGAATCCCCAAAATGGTAGGTTTGAATCGGCGACTTGGCCACTCGCACCCATACAAATCAAAGGACCGCCATCAATGGCAGGAGTTCTCAACTCACTCAGGATTAAGGTCATGTTACCTATGGTCATCCTAGTGAAGTGAAGACTCTGTCATGAACGGTGTTATATAACAAGACGTTAACACTTCGTGGTCAGGTCTTATACAAACTCTTTGTATAGGATGCCCCCGCTCCGATGTCCCCTACACGAATGATTAGGATCAGACCATCTGTGACAAGTCACAACATTTGTGACAATTCCACAATGTGGGCGTCATCCGTAGCGTTATCAGGATAAGGTTTCCCTCCTATATCCATATACAATAAACCATTTTGGTTATCACTCAAGACATGATCCACTTGTATGTCACCACATACATGCTTAAGTTACATACAAATAACCAGGGATTTTATGTTTATTGGTTTGTGGTAAAGCAAATAAAATATACAACTTATCAAAATCAAAATGTGAAATAAATATCATATATTATACAACAAAAGAATTTGTACAAACTGTTTACAAACTACAGAACACGAGACTTTAGGGCATCAACCCCAACACACCCTCATAGGCAGGAGTTCACAACTCATTCAAGATTAAGGTCATGTTATCTATGTTCATCCTAGTGAAATGAAAGTCTCAATTATGGACAACATTATATAACGAGACTAAACATTTCATGGTCTGGTCTTATACAAACTCTTTTATATAAAGCATCCCCGCTCGCGTGTCTAATATACGAATGATCAGGATCAAATTATTTGTAGCACTTTACAACATTTGTAATACCTATAAAGCGAGCCACTCGTAGTGTCACCAGGATAAGGTATCCCTCCTTTATCCATATACTACAGACCATTTAGGTTATCACTTAAAGCACGATCCACTTGTATGTCTCCACCTACATACTTAAGTTACAACGATAACCATGGATCTTAGTTTATTGCTTTGTGGTTAATGCAACTAAAACTCTCATATTTCATAGACTGAAATGAAAAAAATATCTCATATTATAAATCATAAAATGTTTGATCATACATGTGTTTACAAACTATAAGACCCTACGAGATTTAGGGCATCAACCTCAATAGTGAAGACAATAGTTGTCAATCCTCCCATGACAACTATTGCTAACATATTTCTGTGAACATGTGTCCTTCATACCTACTAAACCTGATTAGCAGTTTATAATTTTCTAGAACTTAACACATAATCTTGGCAATAGCTCCAAGCACACAAGTTCTTACTAATCAGAATATCAACTTTAACATACTTAGCAGTTTAAGAAAAACCAAACTTATTTACAAATGCTCTACCCTGTTCCCATGACATGAACGTAAAATCTAGATTAACAAAACATGATGAGCCACCTAAGCTTCAAACTTTCTAAGGGTTTGAGAAGTGACTGACTGGCAGAACTACAAGGCCTCAGAATGTTGACCACTACCTGGGGAGGAAAACATTAAAAAAAGTAAGCTGGAAGCCCAGTGAGTAACTTCTTTCAAGAAAACATGTTTCGTAACTCATAGTATAAATAACTTAATAATAAAACATTCTCATTAACATACAAGGGTTCAAAAATAACAATTAGGAAATAAAGAAAACATAACATGAAAATCCTGGTTTAAACTCATCAATATATCCTGTAGAATTCCTCTACTCCTTTTCTTGAACATGTGGGAGAGCCCTTTTGCTTGATCTCATCAATGTCGATAACATAAGTCTTGCGTGCACGTAAAACTGAATAGAATCCTGCTTACCTTACCATACCTTCAGTAGCAAGGATCGTCATATAACTGGATACCTTACCATAACTTCGGTACCTAAGATTAGGAGTAGGTTTTCATATTTTCATACATGTTAACATCATTAAATAACATGCTTGTCAAACTTACATGAATTAGTAAATAACTCATTTAAATGCTAAGTCATGGCATGAAAACTCAAGTGGAACGTATGGAAATGTCATAAAAAAATTTGTCTTTTAAAACATCAATCATGCATTAAACTCGATTCCCATTACTAAAAGCATGCATTGAACATTAAAGTAAAAGTAACTATGCGTTGAACATTCATAAGTAAAACACTTAACAAATATTTTGAAAACTAGTCACTCTTAAGCTACTTATCTCAGGGGTCTATAAGCCTATTCTATTTGTGTTTTCCCTGAAATAAGGAAAGGTCCCCTTGGTCAGTATAACTAGCTCTCTTCTAAACTTAGCGCATAAACTTAACTTCATCGCATACTAGTAATTCGTCGCATCACAACTAGGTTTAACGTGTCATAACCCATCGTCATGGTATCAACTATCCTTAATCATCTTACCTTATAACTTGGCTGAAAATTTGGATATCTTTCCTTAGGGTGCTTAGATAAGCACTGAAACACCTTCTTAGCCTATGCGATGAACGTCTACTATGCGACGTACTCAAAGCGCCTTAGTTGTGAACTCTGTCTACTTATCAATGCAAATGATCAATTGGTCAGCTGCTTGCTTGTTCTTCGTATGCATCTACCCGTTTATTCATCCACAACATCATTTCAAATTTCAATTTTCCAAATTTCATAACTTTAATTCCAGCATTTAACTAGCTAAGCTTCCTTTAATGAATTTGCTCATAAATATCTTAACTTTTACTTACCCTAGAACTTGAGCTTTCTTCCTTTGAGTTTATTTGAAACCTCCAGCTTTCCTTCAAGCTTGTCGAGAACTCTTTACACTTTCTAAGTCTTCATATGGTAGCAACACTCTTTCCTTTAAGTGTAAGAAAACTTAGCAAACCATTTTCCTTCTTTGTCAGATTAGTTTATACTTAGGTTTGCATGAATATTCCAACCTAATTAAACGTCACATGGCATACTTATCTTCCAATCAATGTCTCTAAGACTGCCACTTGGCCTACTTACAAATTAATTAAGCTGAACTCCTCGGCTTAACTTCATGGCATGGTCTTGCGGCCACTTAAGCCTTTTCCTGTTAGTGCATATTTCTACTCATTGTCATATCCTCTGAGCGACACCTTCAACACATGATCTTCTACCGCCTCGTTGTCAGCTTAGCCTCAATATTGGCATACAAGGTTGGTCGCATACTTCCTTTGTTCCCCTTTGTTGTGCTTAGCCATAACGATCCCTTCTTGGACCTCTGGCCGCATAGTTCAACAGGATTGGCCGCATGGTGCCTCATAGCTCCAACGGATGGAGTTCTTTACTTTCTCTAAGTGTTAACTTCCTCCTACTTCACCCAAGAACTCAACATTCCATACTTAGCATAATTTCTTGCCCTTTTTCCCAGCTTGCCATTGTTTAACCTTCTCAACTTTCTATGCGTCGATTGCTTTATAACCTAAATGCATATACTCGTGATAGTTAAAATTTTTTCCTTCTCTTAACATTTCAAATGCATAATTCATTAGGCATACCTAGCTTACTTTTGCATCAATCTTAATGCACATCTTTAGCACATATTTAAGAGAACTTAAACTTAATTAACTAGTCAAACAAATTCAAAGGATTACAAATAAGAATCAAATTAGTTTTAGTGTAATTTGAATTGTTCAAATCAACCAAAAGGAATCAATTGTATAAGATACAATTAAACAATGTATATAGATACATTATATAATATAATGTATGTTGATACATTATATCATTTTATGAGAGAAATAAATATTTGAATGATTCAAATATTAATTATATGAATATGATTCATATGTTAAAATTTAATGTGAATATGATTCATAATAAATTTATATAGTTTTATAAGAGAAACAAGTATTTTAATATGATTCAAATATTAGTTATATGAATATGATTCATATAAAATCTATATGTTAAAATTTAATGTGAATATGATTCATATTAAATTTATATAGTTTTATGAGAGAAATAAATATTTGAATATGATTCAAATATTAATTATGTGAATGTGATTCATATAGAAACTATATGTTCAAATTAATATGAATATGATTCATATTAAATTTATATAGTTTAATGAGAGAGGTTGTTATTTGAATATGATTCAAATATTAAATTATATGAATGTGAATTATATAAAAACTATAGGTTATATTATATGTGATATAATATAAACTATAGATTATATGTTATATATGATATAACTTATAGTTTAATATTTATATATATATCAAGTTAGTTAACATATATATATATATATTCAGTTAGTTAATATATTATTATTATTATTATTATTTTATTAAATTTCAAATTTTGAATTTGAAATTTGAATTAAAAAGGGGAAGGAGTTAACCCTCAAATCTCTCATGTTTACGTAAAAAATTAGAGAGAGAAGAGGAACTGCTTCTTCTTCCTCCTCTCCTTTTTTCTGGGTTATATAGAAAATGTTCTCATAAAAATCTCTCATACTCATCCCTAAGTCGAGATTGAGTGCAAGCCCACACCTCTATACGATTCTTGTCCCTGAAAATAATGGAAAAAACCCATGGTGGTGTTCAGTTGTAGTGTTCGTAAAATTGGGAGAAGAGACACGAATTGGAAAGGAACGTGAAGAATTAATCTTCAAAGGTAAGTGATTTTTGGATCTCTTCTTCCTCTTCCTTTGTTTTTCTGTTAATTGCATGGTAAATTAGAATGCATAGTGGGTTTTCATTCTCATTGATTTGCATGATTCTGTAAAATTAAAATTATGCTCAATGATTGCTTCTGCTTCGGGGAATTCCAATCCCTTCATGTCGGGCACCTCAAATTTTGAAGTAACGTAAACTACCTTTACACCTTCTCTATAACTCGTACGGTGTTTTAGAAACACATTTGAGGGAACTTTGTTCAAAATGTAAACAATAGTCTCAACTGGATATCCCCAAAATGAATAAGGCAATTGAGCATAACTCATCATTTAACAAACCATGTCCAACAGAATTCTATTTCTCCTTTCTGCTACATCATTCTGTTGAGGTATATTGGGTGCTGTGAGTTGAGACTGAATTCCATATTTTATCAAATAGTCCTGGAATTTCAAGTCCATATACTTCCCACCTCGATCTGATCGAAGTGTTTTAATTTTTTTCACCTAATTGGTTCTTAATCTCTGCCATATACTCTTTGAACTTTTCAAGGGTTTCAGACTTATGATGCATTAGGTAAATATAGCCATATCTAGAATAAGCATCAATAAAACTAATGAAATATTCATACACTCTGCGTGCTTTGACATTCATCGGACCACAGTGGTCCGAATGCACGAGCTCTAATGGTTCTTTAGCTCTAATACCTTATCCTAAGAGATATTTTGGTCATCTTACCCCTAAGACAAGATTCACACGGAGGTAAAAAGTTGTCTTCAAACTGATTTAGGAGTCCACTCTTAACCAATCTCCCAATCCTATTGAGATTATGTGGTCAAGTCTTAAGTACTAAAGATAGGCATTAAGAGAAACTTTTCGCCTCTTATTTTTCGTTTTAGTTGTTTTAAACATCTCTATATTCAAAACAACTTTTTCCTCAGTTGGTTTTAACACATATAAGTTGTTTTCTAGTTTTACAGAAAATATTTTAATTCCTTTTGAAATAATGAACACTTCATTATCTTCAAAAGAAACTTTATACTTTTGTTCTAGCAAATATGAGATAGATATTAAATTCCTCCTCATAGCAGGAATATAAAATACATTTTCAAGCAAAATGAATCTATCTTCAACAAACAACTCTATATCTCTCACTACTTTAGTTGAGACAACCTCCTGTTGGGGTTGATGCCCTAAAGTCTCGTGTCCCATAGTCTGTAAACAGTTTGTACAAATGCTTGTGTTGTATAATATATGATATTTACTTCACATCTTTTTTGTTTGCTCAGTTGCATGTTTTATTTGCTTTATTACAAACCAATAAACTTAAAATCCCTGGTTATCTGTATGTAACTCAAGCATATATGTGGTGTCATAGAAGTGGATCATGTCTTGAGTCATAACCAAAATGGTCAGTAGCATATGCATAGAGGAGGGAAACCTTATCCTAGTAACGCTATGGATGCAGCCTACTTTGTGGAATGTTCACAAGTGTTGTGACTTGTCATAGATGGTTTGATCCTGATCATTCGTGTTCGGGACATGCAAGTGGGGGCGTTCTATACAAAGAGTTTATATAAGACCTGACCACAAAGTGTTAACGTCTCGTTATATAACACCGTTCATGACAGAGACTTCACTTCACTGGGATGACCATAGGTAACTTGACCTCAATCCTGAGTGAGTTGGGAACTCCTGCCATTGATGGCGGTCCTTTGATTTGTATGGGTGCGAGTGACCATGTCGCCGATTTAAACCTACAATTTTGGGGATTCGTCTGATTTGGGAGTTGGGAACTCAGTTACACAAGATGAAATTCACTCCTTCCTCAAGTCAGGGGTAAGTAGATAGATAGCTCCCTTAAGGGTTGATTCCAGGGTTTGAACGATGTGGTGCCATACACACCTTCTCTTGGCCCGAGAGGTATTCACACATAGTTGGACTATGTTGTATTGTTCATTAGAGGAATCAGTGGTACTTAAGAAGTGAGATGTAACTATAGGGGCAAAACGGTAATTTGGCCCAATTGTACTTACGAGCATCTGTGAAGGGTCATTGTACTCATGATTGGTTATATCCGATGGAGATAGAAATATATCTGTGGTAAGAAGAGTTCAATTGTTGGTCTTTAGTGGAATGTCTGATAGCTAACGGATAGTAGATCTCGTGGCTAAAGAGTTTAGTTAGCTATTCACAGACAGTTGGAGCTTCGAGCCACAAGTCCATTAGGTCCCCTGGGTAGCTTAGATAGAGTTAAGAACTAGTATTTGGGTTAATTTGAAATGTTCAAATTGACAAGAGGAAGTTTGATTGTATATGATATAATTGGACTGGTTAATTATATATGATATAATTGGCCAAATGTATGAGATACATTATTTTGGAGGAAATTAGATATAAATATGATTTATATCAAGTATAGAAGAAATTACTATAGTAGATATGTGATATCAAACTATAGGGTAAAAATATAATATGATTATATATATTAATAATTTAATTGGTTAATTATATGATAATTAACCTAAAAAATCTCTTGGACGTGCGTTAGTGGGAAAAAATCGCGTCGGTTATTGTAACTGAAGAATAAAAATGAAATTTTGTTTCATTTTGAAAATTTCGAAAAAGTTTGGAAAGATTGGCGTTGGTGTGGAAACGTAAACGATCGCATAAGTCGAGAGCCTATACGATAGTCGCTTAGCGCTAATTCATAAACAATCGGATAGCTTTCCTAAACGATTGCATAGTATGCCATTTTTACTAAACGATCGTGTAACACCCCAGGCCCAGGATTCGGAATTCGGATTTGGCCCCTAATGGCCCCGGCATTCTCCTGCGTCCCCTGCGACCTGGCTACGTCATCCTCACTTGCTTTGAATATTTCTAGAGGTGAAAGTTGTCCTCACAAACCAACACAGGTTCTTTCAACATGCTCCAAGCTAAGGACGCTTAACTTTGGAGTTCTTATGATTGAGCCACCGAAAAGAAAGGTGCACCTTGTTGGTATAGGTAGTAACTTTCAATTCTTTAAGCCTTTCTTAACCATACTTTCATGTCTTTAAGTTCCCTCTCATCCTGATGTGATATCAGTTCATTCATATACCCCTCCTGAATTCGGGTCGTTACATGCCCACCAGCTTCCGCTTGGTTCGTCCCCGAACCACATCTTACTGGTAGAGGTTCTGCTATGATACCATCTCATGCTAGCATTCAAGTGTCTATGTACACAAATAAATCTTTCAGATCTCATACCAGAACATACATTGGTCATACTATACTATCAGTCCATCATGCTGTCATTCTGCCATATCATTCATTTATCATGCTAGCATACATCTAATGCCTGACCCGTGGGCAGTTCCAGTAGTAAGATTACTTACCTCTAGTCGCAAACTCTAGAAACTAGAAGCTCAACCTCTTCCTTCCCCAAAGGAACA
The DNA here is from genome assembly GCF_027475165.1 of Benincasa hispida. Lineage (NCBI taxonomy): Eukaryota > Viridiplantae > Streptophyta > Magnoliopsida > Cucurbitales > Cucurbitaceae > Benincasa > Benincasa hispida. Next base: position 29,115,319 of record NC_143478.1, read on the forward strand.
TTGAATCAAACAAACATGCAAAACAACTTTAATCCTTGTTGGTTGTTGTTCGAAATTTGGAGCCATTAAGAAGTGGGTAATTCAAATCTAAGTCACAAGCGTTGTGGCCGTTGAAGTTGTATGTTGTGGTGTCAGAGGACATTAGTTGGAGATCGTGGGCATTGCTGTTATTCATTGGAAGGAGAAAACGAACAGATGGGAGGTGGGGTTTGACTTTTTATAAAAAAAAAAAAAACAACAATAATAATAAAACAAAAAAAAAGGAAATAAATATAATTACATTTAATTCTTTTCTGTTTTACTATTAAATTCCATTACATTTAATTCCTTTCCGTTTTACTATTAAATTCCTTTCCGTTTCAAAAGAAAATTAATTCCTGCCATTATTTTTCAAATTTAATTTCAAATTGAATAATTTCACGCCAACAATTAAATTCCCGCACTTATACTTGAAGTCCAAAATTCAAAAAATGCCCTCCAACTAATAACAATTACTAAAATTCCAAATAATAAAGTTACTGAAATTACATTATTACTAAAAAAAATGTGCGGGGTGTTACATTCTTCCCGAACTTTCATCCTCGAAAGTTCATTCTTGAAAAAAAAAAAAAAAAAAACTCTGGGGGTGTTACATTCTTTCCTCCTTCAAGAACTTTCGTCCTCGAAAGTTGATTCTTAAAAAAAAAAACTCCGGGTACTGGGCCTTCATCTCATCCACTTGCTCCCAGGTAGCCTCCTTGAACTGGTGATTCTGCCACAGAACTTTCATAAAAGCAATTTCCCTGCGGTGCAATGTCTTTACCTCTCTGACGGGAAATTCTACAGGCTTCTCCTCGTAGCTCAAGTTGTCATTCAACTGCAATGGCTTAAAGTCAACTATAAGGGACGGGTCTGTCACATACCTTCCTCAAAATAGAAATGTGGAAGACATTATGAACTGAAGACAGTGCTGGATGCCAATCAGTAAGCTACAGGGCCAATTTTCTCTAAGACCTCGAAAGGCCCAATGAACCTTGAACTCAGCTTTCTTTTCCTGCCAAACCTCATAATACCTTTTATAGGTGCCACCCTTAAGAACACTTTATCACCAATCTCAAATTCCAGGTCCTTACGTCTCACATCGGAATAGCTTTTCTGTTTTCTCTGAGCTATTTGCATACGAGCTCTGATCTTCTGTATTGCCTCATTTGTGGTCTGCACTAGCTCAAGACCTAGCAACTTCCTCTCACCAAGAATTTCCATCTTGTAGAATTCCTCTTTGCCAATTTGCATACGTTTAAACTCCAAAAGACTTTTATTTGTTCAAATTTATCCAACTTTGATCTCCTCATCACAATAAGACTATGGATTTAATTAATCTAGGTACTCTAAAATAATCCTTCAACCCAAACAAATAACACTTTGGTTTATTCCCTTTAATCCTAAACTCATGTCCAACTATTTTGGCTTCTTTTAATGACATCAACTTAGCTAGATATTCCAAAAGAATCCTTCATATCACTACACATACTTTACCTAGTCCATCAAGTCATAGTATTACCAAAGTGATTATGACTTATTAATCCTTTCCAAAATTCCTCTCAAAATGTTTGGTTTCAATATCTCATAACCTTAGATAAATCCATAGTCTCTTCTTTTTCTCCTTCTTATCCATAAAACAACTTTTAACCTTATACTTGAGTATATGGCCTGTGAAGAAATTTATTTGTAATAACACCAATTGCACTACTCAACAAAAAAACATAACACTAATCCTTAATGTATTCTTGTTTAGAAAATTTTAATCCTTGGCTTGAACATTTAAATACCTTTATTCCTGAATTATCATAACTCTACATAGTTTCATCAACCTTTAAGATCTTTGAACTGAGGCATATATTTGTTTGTTTCTAACAAAATTTCCATGAGATAAACTAGTGCCAAGTGACCTCATAATTTTATTATTTTTTTTCTCCTTTTGTAGCATCGTACCTAAATAATCCGCTTATAATAACTTCTAACGAGTCACTGACCTAACATTAGAACATAACTGGTGCATTTAAGCTAAACAAATATTTTAATGCACAACTATCATAAAACTTGTAATTGATAAGACGTACCTGTAGATGACGAGGAATCCGTTTATGGGCCACATGGACAATCTAGACTTACATAGTAAGTCAGTCTGTGGGCTCTGATACCATCTGTAATACCCCAGGCCTAGAATTCGGACCCAGATTCAAAATTCGGATTCGACCCCTGATGGCCCCGACATTCATCCTCACTTGCCTTGAATGCTTCTAGAAGTGAAAGTTTTCCCCACAAACCAACACGGGTCCTTTCAACATGCTTTGTCCTCACTCACATGCATCTTAGGAAAATTCCCAGAGGGTCACCCAACATAAGATTGTTCTAAGATAAGCACGCTTAACTTTGGAGTTCTTATGATTGAGCCACCAAAAAGAAAAGCAGCTTGTTGGTATAGGTAGTAACTTTCAATTTTTTAAGCCTTTCTTAACCATACTTTCATGTCCTCAGGATCCCTCTCATTCTGATTTGATATCGGTTTATTCATGTACCCCTCCTGAATTCGGGTCGTTACAGATCGCATATCTTTTCCTAAATGATCGTTCAGTAAAACCTATACGATCATATAGCTTTTTCTAAACGATAAGCATCTAGCTATGCGATAGCTTCCTTTTTTCTTCCACTTGCTTATCGTCTATACGATCAGTTCTTCCTCCCACCTCTACCAAACTCACCAAAGACCACTCTTTGGATTCTCACTTCGAGAATACCAAAGGCTCCATTTTGGTGGTGTCATCCCTGCTGCGTTCACTCATTCGTGATAGTTCGTGGTGCTGCCGTTTGTATAGACGATCGTGCTGCTGCAGATGATGCATTTGCTGGGCAATAGTAGATCGGGTAAAGGTCTTCTGCTGCGTTGAGTTCCAAAGCTTGAAGAGCGTCTTCAACTGGTATGAGAACTCTTTCTCTTATATTTTAATGTTTAAAGCATGCCGTTAATTACTGTATATTTTCATAATCGTACGTTCGAATATATATGATTTCGGTCACGATGAAATTAGAGAGATCGACGACGCTCATGGATGCTCTTCGTTAAGAGATCCTTCACCTCCCTGGTCCCAACCTTGAAAGTTGTCTTGCCTTCTTAAGCTGCCTCTAGGAACTATTTTTCTGAGCGAAAGTGCAAATATGATTAGGGGCTTCTGAATCTAATATCCAAATTAATTTATCATTTTCCACTAAATATGTTTCAACAACGAGTAAATCATATTTACTTTGTTGTGCTTTATTGACTTCCTCATCTATGACATTCCTATTTATTACTTTTGTATCAAGAATATGTTTGTTAATAGAGGTTTTATCCTGTATGTCAAAGTTATAGACATTATTGAGAGTATTGTACTTGATAGATTGTCCAAACAATGTCTGTATTGAATCCATGATTTCTTTGGCGGAAACTATGCTCTCGTATTTCTTAGCTAGTATATAGGATATGTTTGCTAATATATAGATTTGGGTTTTAACATTTTCCCTATTCCAACTGTCATAAGTATTCCAAACAATTTGTTTTGCAGATGGGCTGGGAGTTATAGGACATTCTTCTGTTAAAACAAACTTTAAATCATCTCTTGCCAGTATTGTGTTTATTTCTGATTTCCATGTTGAATATCCAAAACCGTTAAAGTTATCGAAAGCGAGTGTTTGTTTAGAAGGATTTGACATGCTAAAAATATAAACAAATTCTAATTAGTAAATTACTTTTTAAACCCAATCAAATTTTAGTAAAAAGTAATATGTACCCAAACTTCATTGTTTATTTACAATGATAATTTAGTGAGTCATAATAGATGCTACCAAGGGGCAGTCAAATACTCCTTCACTGAAGCAAGACACTCTTGACTAAGTACTAACTCCAAAATGACTCTCTATTACTATAGTTATTTAGTTATCGTTTTCAGTTAAGAACTTACTAACACTTAGTAACTCTTGTAAGTGCAACCCTTCATTTTCAGACCTCAGAGGTTAGCCCCAACAATGCTACCGAATTGGAGTCAAAATTGGGAATTAACCTAAACTATCCATTTATGGAGTTTGAGTTGTTCCAAATCTCATGTTTCAATCCTCTGAGAGGATAGTCGTTGAAAAGACGACTAGCTAACATCGCCTAAAAATGATAGCAGGCGCAATATATGAATCTCACGGTCCAACTTAATGGAGAAGACCATAGGATGTGTTGATATACTTCCTTCTCCCACTTACTATGAACAACTTCCCTAATTCACCTTGCTATTGACCCATGCAAACACTTTCTGAATGGAGTTCACTTCCAGGGTGACTTGAAGCTAAGCATGAATATCACAGTGTGAACTCTTAGGGACGTAAGATCTAATAAAAATATATCGTATATATTATTAATCTCACACTGAAGTATTCTATTTTTTTTTGGTGAATATTTACTTAGGTATATTCCGGCTAAAAACAACCTAAGTCTAGGTGATTATCCAAGTATAATGTTTATATTTGGATTTAACCTATGATATCTAAGTGATAAACCAATTTATTACCTCATATTGCTCACGTATGCTAATAAAATTGGATTAACAACGCTCAATAATCAGTTAAAATCTCCAAGTAGTAGGTATTCCATAAACCATAAACTTAAGTACATCCAGACAGGATTTTAACCCAAGTGAGTTTGTGAGTAAAGTGTTATAGGATAACGACCTATTTTAACTAATTAAAACAAGTTGTTATTTTGTTAACCTGAGTGAGCATGCATTTTATCTTTGTTATAGATTTTAAATGTCTAATTCATTTTATAACACTTTATAAAACTATAGATATGCTTTCAATTCATAACATACATAGAGCATTTTATAATTTAATATAACAAATTATATTAAACACATGAAACCTTAAATCATGCATACTATTATTATAACAGATTATAACATATTTTCAATGCATGATACTGTTGGGAATGTCCTAAAACTCGTAGTTCGTAAATATTGTTAACATATTCTATTTATCAATAAACGTATTTTTTTTAGTATTTTATTGAATAAATTGTTATTGATATTGCATTCTATTATAAAAACCCAATAAACGAATCCATAACTATAATATGAATATTTTAAGTTTACGTGGCGACATAAAAGTAGCCAAAATGATTTATAAGTATATGAATGAGATTGGGTACCTCATCCTGGTGACACTATTGGATGCAACTCATTTTGTATACTGATACAAATGATGTGATCCAAAAATCATTTATGTGGAGACATATGAGTGGAGGCATCCTATGCAATGAGTTTGCATAAGACCGGACCTCAAAATAGTCATTTTTCTTTATAACGACCGTTTACTATTTAAATTGATTATATCAAAATCAATGACTTAGGATAACTCGATCTTAATCCTAAGCTAACTATGAACTCCTGTTTATTCGGGATTATCCTTTTACCTACATAGGTGAGAGTAGTTCGATAGAACTGCTCAATATGCCTCCCATTTTGGGGATAAGACCGAATAGATAGCTAGATACATAGTTTTGCAAAATGGAATTCACTTGTACCCGACTTAGGGTTAGCAAATAGGTAGTTCTCTTAAACACTGAATCCTGTCTTGAACAAAGGGACCCCACCCTCTCTTGATCAAGAAGGCCATGGTTTATGAGTCAAACTATAAACCAATTGTTCAATGTAGGATCAGTGGGAGCTTAAGGAGTAAGATGTATTTATAGGGGTAAAACAATAGTTTTGACCTAGTTGTAAGTATGAATGACCTGTGAAGGATCGACTTACAGATCATGGTTAAAATAGACAGAAATATATCTACAGTGAAGAGAGTGCAACTACTGAGCTATAGTAGTGTGTCTCGGTAGTTAATGTATATTGATTAATTCGATTTAAAGAGTTTAGCCAATTAATCTCAGATCGTTGGAGCTCATAATCTGTAGGTCCATAAGGTCCTTCTACTAGCTCGTAAAATTATCTTGGATTAGTGAATTAAGTGAATTTGAAATATTGAGTATCGAAATTAGGGTTTTGCATTTGAAATGTTCAAATTCATTTAGGGTTTCTATTAATTGTATTTGATATAATTGAAACGTTTAATTTTGTCGAAATTAAACGAAATTGGAGAATTTGAAAATAATAAATATTAGATGAGGTATAATATAATATATAATATTTGATATTAAAATTAATTAATTAATTAATTATCCAATTTTATTCAAAATTTTGAAATTGTTTGAAACTAATAATTTGATTAATTAAAATTTGAATTTATTGATATTCAAAATTATAAAATTGAAAATTAAAGTTGATTTTTTGAAAATCAAATTTTAATTAAAATTAAATTAATGAATTAATGAATTAAATTGATTAGAATTACTTGAAAGTGGGAAAATCCAAATTTTCCACTCAAATAACACCTCATGCCACTCAGTTTCAATGGAAATTGAAGTGGCATAAACTATTTTAATCTCTAGTGCATGGGATTTCAATATAAATTGAAGTATTAACTTCACTTTTTTGGCCATGCAATTTGATTCATAGTTAAAACTTTGCTGAAACAAAAACCCATCCAAACCCTCCTCAATCTCACTCAAATTCAGCTCCAATTCAGTGTTTCCACCACACAATTCAAGTTAGAGAATAGTAGAGAAGGTCTCTGTGGTGGTCTACTGAAGGATTGAAGACTCAATTTGTGGTAATCAGCTGGAATAGAAGAGTTTTCTACAAAGGTATTGTATTCATTGAAACCCTCTTATGAAATTATGTTTCAATGCATGTTTTAAACTCAAATTAAGTGTAATTAGAGTGCTTATTTATTCTGATTTTTTTCACTGCATATCCTTTTACTCTATTAGTTACATGTTTCCTCTGGTAGGATTTTAAATCTACATGGCAAACTATATGCGCATACAAGCTTTATTTAATTATAACATATATTCATAATGCATAAATAATTAAACATATACTGATATGAACCAGTTTTGGCATCCTAGGCAAGCAAAACCCTAAATTATTACAAGAATAATTTAAAGCCATCTCTGAACCACCCTTGAACTGCTTGACCCAACTCGAATCGGCTCCACAAGCACTGAACCAGACCTCAAAGGCAAGGAAATGGGTTGAACCGGAACAAAAGCACCTGAATCGGACGACCATCAGCTGAACCAGACCAAGAACCCAGCTCTCAAATCAGGGCAATGTTGCACATGTGTTTCTGGACTGCCTGATGAATAGTGTTGCAATACTGTTTATGTAGCGTTGCAATGCTGCAAAGGCAGTAGCAAGAACTGCTACTTTTCTTTGTGAGCTTGCTTCGTTTTGCTTCCAATTACAACCTATTTCCCCCTATTGAATCTAATAAATTTATAGAGTCTTACACACACATTAAGGCCCATAAATAAAGAGTCAGTTACAATAATTTCAACATAAATTGAAAGGAAATCTTATGCCAAAATTGCAAAATATCCATATCAGCACCATTTCATACACCTTATGAAAAATACCCACCAAGCTAAAATTAATGTAAATTGAGTGCTTAAATCATGCTCTGATACCAATGTTGACATTCAACAAGCGGAAGCAATTAGGATGCTAAGTGTCACAATCGCTCTTTCGGAAGCTTCTCTTAGCGATTGTGCGGCGCTTGTTCCCGCTCACGAACAAGCCAGCCAACTCGATTACGGACTGCCGATGGCACACCGAGTGCCTCTTGCAACCTCCACCCCCGTTTTAGGGAAAACGGTTTTAGAAAACGGGTTTGGAGAAAAGGTTTTCGTAAGAAGATTTGTGAGTGTGAATAAAGAAAGAAAGATTGTAGTAGACTAGAAAGCAATAAGCAACAACAACGGCTTTATAGAGTACTACTCCGGGTATGAGGAAATGATGGTTAGTCTTATCCCCATATAGTGCATTCTGAACAAAAAGCCAACTGGCGCCCTTGCATATGCAAAAGGGCGAGTGGTCACTTACAATGAAAATGTAAAGAAAGCAAGCTAACTACACTAATACAATACAGGATATGAAAGTAAGCTAGAAAGGGGTTGGATTGGGCATGCGGCCATGGGCAACAGGCCATGGACAAGCATGACCGTTACACTAAGCACTCTAACTACATTAATTTTAGTGAATAAGCATGCAAGGGTCATTAAAGAATAATAGAGTTTTAGAAATCATACCTTTGAAGAATCTCTTCCAAAGCTAAAATCTACAACTCAAATCTTCACTCTAATATTGTAGACCACCACAAGATCTTCCCTACTATTCTCTTGACCCTTAGATTGGATGGTGGGATCCAAAGTGAGAGTAGATTTTTAGGGAATTCTAAGTCTTTGCGAGTTTGGTGTGAAAAATTTTGAGAGAACACACTTCCCTCAATAAATCGTAAATTGCATGAATCCAATTTTCAGCAATCAAAGTTTTCTTTTATTCAACAATAACATGAAAATCAGATTGCATTACAAATTGACATCACATGAAGCACTTAAGAGGAGAGATTCGTGTTTAAAATAATTAACCTACTTATTTTATATAAAGTTAATTTATATGATAATAAAATAAAATTAACAATTAACTTCATATAAATTAATTTTTAAAAATCAATTAAATAATTTAACTAATATAATTTATTTATATCAAATATTAAATTAATCAAACACCAATTGTTCACATGAACCCCTATACATATTTTTAATATTTAAATCAAATTCAATTATTACCTACTTTTCAATTTCATTTAATTCAATAGTTAATGAGCTCTGACGATCTGAGATTAATTTACTAAACTCTTTTAGCCTAATTAACCAACATCTTTTGCATAGGATGCCCTTATTCACATGTCTTACATTAACGTTTTCGGGATCACTTCATTTGTATAAAATACAAAGGGGGCCACATCCATAGTGTCCCCAGGATAAGGTACCCAACCCTATCCTTATACTTATAGATTTTTTTGCCTATATACTCAAACTTGATCATCTTTTATGTCTCTACATAAAGTTTAAGTATTCATGTTATAGCCAAGGGTTCGTTAATTTATTGGATTTAGGCTTTGCAAGTGCAATTTACATGTTCAATAACAATTTTATTGAATAAACCTCAATAGTAACTTTATTGTAAATAGAATAAGTTTAAAGATTACAAACTGCAAGTTTAAGGACATACGACCCAACATTATTGTTGGGGTTGTTGCCTTAAATCTTGTAGGATCCTGTAGTTTGTAATTATATTGTACAAATTTTTTATTGATTTAATAAAATATGAGATGTTTTATTTGACATTTAGTAGCATTAAACCTACAAACTAATAAACCAACATCCAAGGTTATCATCTATAACTTAAACATGTATGTAGAGACATACAGGTGAATCATGTTTAAGTGATAACCTAAATGGTCTGTAGTAGATGGATAAGGTTGGATACCTTATCCTGGTGACACAACGAATATGACCCATTATGTAGGTGTTACAATTGTTATAAAGTGCTACAAATGGTCTAATCCTAATCATTCATGTGGAGACAAGTGAGCGGGGGTATTCTATGCAAAGAAGATTGTATAAGACCAGACCACGAAATGACTAGTCTCATTATATAACGCCGTTCATAATAGAGTCTTGTATTTCACCAGGATGATCATAGGTGACATGACCTGAATCTTGAGTGAGTTGTGAACTCCTACCTATAAAAGCAGTCCTTTGATTTGTATGGGTAAGAGTGGTCCCATCACTAGCTCAATAAGCCTACCATTTTAGGGATTCGTCTGATTGGGAAGCTGGGAACATAGCTACACAAAACGAAATTTACTCCTTCCCCAATTTCGGGATAAGTAGATAAATTGCTCCCTTAAGAGTTGATTTTGGGGCTTGAACAATGTGACGCCACACCCTCTCCTGGCTTGAGAGGGGTTTGGTCATAGTTGGAATATGACTTATTGTTCACTAGGGAGATCAATGGTACTTAAAGAGTTAGATGTAACTAGACAAGCAAAACGGTAATTTCGGCCCAGCTGTACTTACGAGCAATTTGTTAAAGATTATTGCTCTATTTACAGGTTATATCCAATGGACACATAAATATATCTATAGCGCGAAGAGTACAACTGCAGTTTTTAGTGGAGTGCTCGACAGTTAATGGATGTTGAATAATTAATTAAACTAATTTAATTAAAGAAGTTTAATTAATTATTCAAGTACCATTGGAGCTTCAATCTACAGGTCCATGAGGTCCTCTTTGTAGCTCAACAGGGATGTAATGAGAATCAATTTTGGATTAATTTGAATTGTTTAAATTAAATGAGGGAATTAATTATATGTGATATGATTAATTTAATTTAATTATATATGATATAATTAATATAATATATTTGATACATTATAATATAAAGTTTATTTGAGAGGAAATAAATATTTGAATGTGATTCAAATATTAATTATGTGAATTGAATTCATATAATTAATTTTAATGTAAATGAGATTTATATTAAATACTATGCACGTATGAGAGAAATAAAAACCATAGGTTATATTATACTTGATACAATATAAAAACTATAGATTATATGTTATATACGATATAACATATGGTTTAATATATATTATATGATAAGTTAGTTATTATATAAATATATATTAAAATTATATTATATTTATTAAAATTAAAATTTGAATTTAATTTTGGAAGGGAGTTATAACTCCTTCCCCTATTTTCTCTCTTTTGATAGATGTGCTCGGGTTTGTGGGAAAGATCTATTTTGATTGTTTATTTTTTCTTCACAAATAATAGCATGGCTTATGTATGATCTCTCTGTAAAATTTCCTAAAAATTCTCTCTCCTCTCAATCTCTCACTCTTTTCCAATTTTCCCAAAGAGCCCACAACTTCTTAAATTCTCATCCCAGAGAGTACAAAGGATGATTTTGTGGTGGTGGCCATCGGAGATCATTTTTTTTGTTTGTAACCAATTTTGGAGAAGAGGAAATTCATGAAGACGGTGAGTTCTTCAAAAGGTAAAGTTTCCTAGAAACCCTAATTTTTCTTTTTCTCAATTTCTTTTGGCATGCTGTAATTATGTGATTTTGGATAATTTATATTCTATATTTTTCAATTATGTGAAAACCAAAATTGGACGATTAATGTTTCCGCTCAGAACCTTCACAGGTTCCTTTAATTAGTATCAGAGCGTGGTTTTGATCCCCATTTTGTTTTTAATTTTCAGAATTGAATTATAGATATGGTGGGTTTGCATTATGTGTTTTTGTTCATATGATGAATGTGTATAGAATGTAAATAGTTTATAATTATGGGATATTTTCGGATAGGCCATTTAGATTTACTGGTTTAATTTACAAAATTGGTTTGTAAGGACCCGTGTTTTGGGAATATAATTTGCGATCGAGTTTGTATTTATTTATGTTGATTCGCTCGTGATGTTTCCAGTGAAATTCTAGAGAAAACGAAGCCCAATTTGATGAATTTTCGATGAAGATCGAATATGTACAATAGGCGATTGTATAGTAGCGGTGTGATGCTTCGATGCGGTGGACGGAGTTCTTCTCCGTAGCGTCATGATGCTAGGGTACGACATCGCGACGCTTTAGCACGATATCGCGATGCTCTGAGAAAGAGAAGAAGCGGGGTTCAACATTCAATTCACATGTAGTTCGTGGAGTGTAGTTATGGTTCAGTTTATGTGTTCTCCGGTTCAGTTTGTTTAGGTTCTTCTAGGCCGGTTTGTGGCTGGTTCGAGTTATTCCCAGTCCGGTTGGAGCAGCTCAAGGACCGGTTCACTTGTTTCAAACCGGTTTGGCTATTATTTGTAATAATTAGATATTTTTTTTATTAATTAAATTAATATAAGTGTTATATTAATTTAATTAATTGTTTAGGTGTCCAATCCCGAACCAATAATTTTTTAAAAAATTATGTATATGATGTATGATTTAATTTTATTATTATATGTGTATGCCATATAGTATAAATCCCACCATAGGTTATGCATATTTCTTGCATCATTTATATTATAAATGTTATAATGTATAGTTGCATGATTTTATTGTTCTAGCATGCCCATGCATCATATAATATAAATGTTATAATATATGCATGCATGCATTAATAACATATCCATGCATTATTTATATTATAAAAGTTATAATATATAGTATGTATGGATGGATGGTTGTATGTTATTAACTATTTCGTTGCTTTATTATATAAGTGTTATATAAGTTTAGTAATCAAATGAAATTACATGATTCATGACACTATTTTAGGTAATTTTAAAATCATTAATTTTACTAAGTACGTTATAACATGCAATGAATGATTTTAATTTGTTTCATTTTTTTATAAAAGTTATAATTAAATGAAATTAGAAATTAAAATCAATAATTCAGAATTGCATAAAAACCTTAGGTTAAAATCATTTTTTAAATAGTTTTGAAGTATGATTCACATAGACGTAAGATCAAATTTCCAATAAGATTAGAGATTAGTTTAATCTTTTAATCATTTTAATAGGATTAAATTGGATTTAATTGAAATTGTAGCAAATTTATCGATAATGGACCTTTTGTCTAAGGCTAGTTCTGTCTAGGCTAGGGTATTTAAGTTGACGGAAACATAATATAAACCCCGAACCCTACTTTCACTATCTAAGTATGTTAACTATGTGATTTCAATGTTAAGTAGGTTTACTTATGAGGAATGTTACATTGTAGGAAAAGTTGAAGAATGAAGGAAAAGAAGAAGGGAAAACTCTAAGTGTTGAGTTGAAACGCCTCGGGTAGGCTTGTGAATTTAGCCGAGAGTACTTTTGGTAAGCCAAATTCCAAATATTTATGAGATATATTGAGTTTGGGATTTATGTTGAACAAGGATGGAAGAATACTAGTAAGCATAATATGATTATTATTATTATTGGTACTAAAAGCTGAATGGAAGTAAGGAATTAAATTTGTGATTATTTTGGGAAAAAAAAAAACAAGAAAGGAAAAGAGGAAAAGGTGCAAGTCGGTGGGATCACCCTTTCCCCATTTTTATGGCCGACATACCTCTCCTCCAAACCAAAACAAGTGAGGTACTTCAGCTAGGCATCGAATTAGAGAAGAAGAAGAAGGTTTAGGGTTGAGTGGGGTAGAATGTGAAGAAAACTTGGGGAAAATTCGAAGAAGAATTGAAGCTGATCTGGAAATCGAGTAAACTAGACAGGTTACGATGTTCGAAGGATAAAAAGCTATAGAGATGGATTTTGGAGCTGAATATTTGAGGTAAGTAAGTTAACTTATTTCTTAACAACTTTTATGAAGGATTCCTGAGTTAAATGTGAAGGGAAACCAGTGAAATTCGAAGAAGAACTAAAGCTAATCTGGAATTCGAGTAATCTGGACAGGGTATGATGTTCGAAGGATAACAGGCCGTAGAGATCGAGTCTAGAGCAGAAATTTTAAAATAAGATAGCTAACTCAATTATAAACAAGTTTATAGAAGAAAGGTTCTTGAAAAGAGTTCTGAATTTTTTAAATTGAAACAGGAATTCGGTGCGTAAACAAGCAGCTAAGCAGCTCACCGAGGGAGCGAGAGCGAGACATGAATTGAGGAAATCTCGCTCAGGATGATAATCTCGCTAGTTTTAGTGCTGAATCTCGCTCAGGAGAAGAATCTCGCTGGTGTTGATATAAGTCTCGCTAATAATTGTAAGTCTCGCTAAGAATAAAAATCTCGCTAGTTTTGTGCCTAGTCTTGCTGATTTTCATGCTAAGTCTTGCTCATATGATGATCTCGCTAGTGATGATCTCGTTGGTGAAGATCTCGCTAGTGTTGATCCTGCTATTAAGGGTCTCGCTAGTAAGCAAACTATTTGAAGCATCTTGATGAGAATTTTAAGGAATCTAACAAGGCATTATGTTGCTTCAGACCAAGAGAAGCTAGGAGAAGCATACAAACCGTTAAGAACCCAGACGAGTTGTGAGTGACTAAAATTGTTGGGATTGGTATCCTAATTCTCCCGGAGTCTCGTTGTCATTAATTATACACACATTGTTTTATGAAAAAAATAACTATTATTTCATTCTGGCATTTACTCATATCCAATAAACAAAGCTCCATGGTTATCTTATGTAAACTTAAGCATGTATATGTGATATACAAGTGAATCATGCCTTAAGTGATAACCTAAATAGGTCTGTAGTATAAGGATTAAGGTGAGATACCTGATTCTAATGACACTATGGATACGACCCGCTTTGTAGAGGTTTACAAGTGTTGTAAACTACTACAGATGGTAGATCCTGACCATTCATGTGCAGGCATGCGAGCGAGGGTGTCCTATACAAAGAGATTGTATAAGACCGGACCACGAGATGACTAGATTCTGTATATAACATCGTTGATACTGGAGACTTACATCTCACCTAAATGACCATAAGTGACACGACCTCAATCCTGAGTGTTTGGTTGCCTTTGGGGGCAGCCCTTTGATTAGTATGGGTAAGAGTGGCCAAATTTCCAACTCAACATGCCTACCTTTTTGGGGACTTGTCTGATTTTGGAGCTGGGAATTTAATACACAAGAGAAATTCACTCTTTCTCCAAAACAGGGGTAAGTAGAGAGATTGCTCCCTTAAGGGCCGATTCCGGGGCTTGAACATAGTGGCCACATCATCTCTTTGGAAGAGAGGACTCAGTCATAGTAGGACTATGACTTATGTTCATTAGAGGATTTAGTGGTACTTAAGGAGTTAGATGTAACCTCAGGGGCATAACAGTTATTGGCCGAGCTGTACCTACGAGCGATCTGTGAAGGATTGTCACACTATTGATTGGTTAAGATAGACACATAATATATCTGTGGTAAGGAGAGTTCATCTGTCGGTATTTAGTGGAGTGTCTGACAGTTAAGGGATGGTGGATCCCTAACTAAAGAGTTTGGTCAGTTATTCACGTACCGTTGGAGCTTCGAGCTACAGGTCCATAAGGTCCCCATGGTAGTTCAATGGATTCAGTTGAGGATTAGTTCTTGGTGTTGATTTGAAATGTTCAAATTGACAAGAGATAATTTAATTATATATGATATGGTCGGTATAGTGTATGAGATACATCAAGTGGAGGAATAATGTAAATAAGATTTACATTAAGTGCCATGGAATAGAAAAAGAGCTATAGTTTGTATATTTCATGAGATGAAATATTAAAACTATAGGTTATAAATATAGTATGATAAGTTGGTTATCATTTATATTTATAATAATATTAATTATTGAATAATTATCTCTTTTTCTCTAATAACCAATTGAGTGGGAGGTTATTGGTGGTTTCATGGTAACCGTGAGAAAACGAAAAATGTTTTCCTAATTTTAGTGACGTTGAGAAATTGTTTTTTTTGAGATTTCCTCTCTCGGAAAAATCTCACAGGAAGTTGTCAAGTAAATAAGATTTACTAAGCGAAAACTTGGATGAGCTAAACGATCATGATGTGTTAGTAGGCGACAAACACTCAGCTAAGCGATGAACTAAAGGATTTCATAGCTTTTGCTAGACGATCGCTTAGTTTTTCCTAAACGATTGAGCATCGACCTATACGATAGGTTCGTCCATCTCCCACTTGCTTAATCATTTACACGATTGTGTGTCCTCCTACTTTCTGCCTCAAACCAAGTTCATACAGAGCCCACCCTCTGGATTCTCACATCGAGAATACCAAGGTAGCCTTCTTGGTGGTGTCTTACTCAACTCGACACTGTCGAGGTTCTGTAGAGGCCGTTCGTGTTGTTCGGGGTGTTCGTGACCAAGGCGATCATTTAGTTCGAGTGCGTGGTGTTCGTGTTGTGTAGCGGTCTTGTTGGACGAGCGTTTGTGCCTAGCATTGTTGCTGTGATCGAGCGTTCGTGATCAAGGAGCTTTGTGATGAGTCGACTAAAGTGTGTTGCTCTTGTCCTTGATTTGTTGTATATCATGCTATAATTTCTGTATTTAATGCATAACCATATGTTTCCGGTTTTGATTGTAATTGTAAAGTTCATATACGATTATAATTTGGAATGATCTTTCTGCTGCTCATGGAAATCCTCGTATTTTATTTCCTTCAACTTAATGTTTTCAATGTTTATGCATAAAAGACCATGCGATTTCAATCATGTTTGATGATAAGTTTATACGTTTTCAAGTAACCAAGTTTTTATGAATTGCATAGCATTTATTCTTCAGCATGTATATGTTTTATCACATGCCAAGGTTATATGTAAATTCATTATAGAAGTTAAGTTTCTATGATGAAGCATACGTTTCCAGATAAAGGCTAAGATAGAATTATTCTTAATGTAAATGTTTTACTTTTAAAGCTTGATTTGATGCTAGAAAAGAACCCGGTACTGAAGAACTCGAAAAAGGTACCTAGGTAATAGTACCTAAGGTGTTGACGGTACTTAGTAAACTCCACGTACACGTAGATAGTTCTAAATGAGAGGCCGAAGTATGGGTCTCCTAGGCCATATACCAGCAAAGAGAGGCCGAAGTATGGGTCTCTTGGTCGGATACAGATGTTGAGAGCTAGAGCAATGTATGCTCGTTCTTAACTAAGGTTTAATGAGATTTCTTGATGGTGGTTGAGTTTTCCTTCAAAAGGCATGAGATTATGATTAAGTTTATGTTTTATCATAATTTGCTTGAAAATTTTTCCAGCATGTTTACATGTTTTATAATAATGTGATGCATGGCATAATATGATTTCTATAGTTACTCACTAGGAAACTAGCTTAGAGTTTTCCTATGTTTTCCTTTCCCAGGTAGCGGTCAGATTCGTCAAGGTTGATCTTGCTGCTGCTTGCCACTGAAAGGCCTGGCTAGTTTAAAGAATTTAGGTTAATGATCTATATCGATGTACACATGTTTTGAGGGAATTAGGGTTTTGTTAATTAAGTTTGAGCCCAACTGTAAATATTTTGTCTATAGATATTGTGTCATAATTGTTAAGCATGTGATCATATAAAATTATTTAAAGCTTTCCGGATGTGAGCTAATTGCATAAGTTAATAATGTTTATCAGTTTGGCACTTCAAGAGTGAATTAAAAAGGTAAAGGTAAGTGCTAGCGATAGGGCTAGTAACTGCTACTGTCACATCTTCTTCCAGGTTTAAAGGGTAATCTGGGGGGAGGGGGTGTAACACGTAACACCCCTATCTGGGAACTTACCTGGAAATGTGAATTAAATAGATTTGCTACAAGTATGCAATTGTTGATTAAAGTTTATTAAAGTGTTTAATGAACATTAATCAAAATTGTTAACTATCCAAAGTAAGTGTTACTTTTAGGACAATTTAAACAATCACTTAGTTAAATCAGTAACTAGATTTTCTTAAGTTAAAGAACCCTATGTAAAATGCTCAGTGGAAAGAAAATGGAGTATATGATACTTCATTTTTCTTTTTCATGTTTCTTCCTGAAATTTCACATTGTGAGATCTATATTTAGCCTCGAGGCACCTTTGCTTGTATCCCCCTACAAATGGTGTTTGTATAGGTCAGTATCAAGATGAATGGAGAGAGTGTTTACAGTAAGTGGGAGCGGGACGTGTGCCAACACATCCTACGATCTCCCTCATTTGTTTGTAGTAAATTTTCATGCTCGGCCTTGAGGCACCTTTGCTTGTGTTCCTTTACAGATGACATTTGCAAAACTGTGTACACAAACTCCAGAAATGGATAGGGTTGTTTTAGTTTTTGTCCCAATCCGTTTTTCCCTACGGTTGGCTCATTGGGACGGAACTCTAGAATCTAAAATGAGGGATTACACTTACGAGAAAATGTTAAGCGGATTTACCAAATTTTGAACCGAACAATGGTGATTGATAGTTATAGTAACAAAGAGTTATTCTATATATTGGTTGAGAATGTCTCATTTCAGTGAAGAGGCATCTGATCACCCTTCGGTGGCTTTTGTTTTGTCTCATTGAAACATCATTGCAAAATAGATGTCACTTAGGGTACATTAGATTATTTTGCAAAATTTGATTGATTCTTCCAAATAGGTTAATGCGTTGAATGCTAATATAAATAAATTGTATGGTTTCAACAATTTATCATTATGACTTCCACGACTTTAAACTTGCTCACCGCTGACAAACTTATTGGCAAAAACTATACAACATGGAAAAACACAATCAACACAATACTTATCATCAATGACTTGATATTTGTCCTAATGGAGGATTGTACACCTATTCCTGCTCAAAATGTTGCTCGAAACATTTGAGAGGCATATAAGTAATGGATAGAGGTAAATGAAAAGGCCTGAGTGTATAATTTGGCAAGCCTTTTTTATGTCTTAGCCAAGAATCATGAGCACATGATCTTTGCTCGAGATCATGCAGTCCCAGCAGGGGATGTTCGGACAACTGTCCGTACAGCTCAGGCACGAAGCTCTTAGAAACATCTTCAATGCACGTATGCAAGAAGGGGCATCTGTTAGAGAACATGTTCTCAACATGATGGTCCACTTCAATGTGGCGGAGATGAATGGGTCGGTCATTGATGAGGCCAGTCAGGTTAGCTTCATACTGGAATCTTTACCTAAAAGTTTCTTACAGTTCAATAACAATGTTGTTATGAACAGGATTGACTACAACCTGACCACTTTGCTCAATGAGCTATAGACATTTCAATCCTTGATGAAAAGCAAGGAATAAAAGGGAGAGGCAAATGCTGCCTTGTCCTCTAAGAAGTTCTACAGAGGATTGTCTTCTGAAACTAAGTTTGTGCCTTCTTCTTCCAGCATGAAAAAGTGGACAAAAAAGAAAGGTGGAAAGGGGAAAGCTACCCACTAGCTGCTATCCAAAAGCGCAAAAAGGTCAAGGCTGCAAAAGGACTATGCTTCCATTGCAACCATGAGGGACACTGGAAGAGGAATTGTCTCAAATACTTGGCAAAAAAGAAGAAGGCCAAACAAGGTAAATATGATTGACTTGTTTTGGAGACTTGTTTAGTGGAGAATGATGATTCAGCCTGGATAATTGATTCAACCACCATTAACCATGTTTGTTCTTCATTTCAGGGAATTAGTCTCTAGTGGCAACTAGAAGCTGGGGAGATGATGATGTGTGTGGGAACTGGGTAGTCGTCTCGGCTGTGAAGTGGGAGGACATTGACTTTGTTTATAGAAATCATATATAATATTAGATAACATATATATGGTTCCAAACTTGAAAAGGAACCTTATTTCTGTAAAGTGCTTATTAGAACAAAAATACTATTTTTCCTTTGAAGTAAATAAAGTGTTTATTTACAAAAATGGTATATATATTTGTTCTGTAAATCTCGAAGATAATCTTTATGTGCTAAGGTCATTAGCAACTAAAGCCCTCCTAAATACTAAAATGTTTAAAACTGTGGTAACTCAAAATAAAAGACTTAAAAATTCTCCTAATAAAAATGCTCGTCTTTGGCACCTAAGATTGGGTCACAAAAATCTCAATAAGATTGAGAGATTGGTTAAGAATGGACTTCTAAGCGAGTTAGATAAAACTCTTTACCTGTGTGTGAGTCATGCCTTGAAGGAAAAATGATTAAAAGATCTTTTACTAGAAAAGGTCATAAAGCCAAAAAAACCCTTGGAACTTGAATATTCAGACCTCTGTGGTCCAATGAATGTTAAGGCAAGAGAAGGGTTTGAATATTTCATCACTTTTACTGATGATTATTCAAGATATGGGTATGTTTATTTAATGCAACAGAAGTCTCAAGCTTTTGAATAGTTCAAAGAATTTAAGGTTGAAGTTGAAAATGCATTAAATAAAACAATTAAGACATTTCGATCTGATCGAGGTGGAGAGTTTTTGGATCTTACATTCCAGAACTATTTGATAGAACATGGAATAGTATCCCAACTCTCAGCACAGTAAAATGGTGTATCAGAAAGGAGAAATCGAACCCTTTTGGACATGGTTCAATATATGATGAGTTATGCTTCATAACCTGAATCGTTTTGGGGTTATGTAGTACATACTACAACTTATATTTTGAACTGTGTTCCATTTAAGAGTGTTACGAGAACACCTTTAGAATTATGGAATGGTTGTAAAGCTAGTTTACGTCATTTCAGAATTTGGGGTTGTCTAGCACATATGCTTGAAGCAAATCCTAAGAAACTGGAACTCCGTTCAAAATTGTACATATTTGTAGGTTACCCTAAAGGAACGAGAGGTGGTTACTTTTATGATCCTAAAGAAAATAAAGTGTTTGTGTCAAAAAAATGCTACATTTTTAGAAGAGGACCGCATAAGGGAGCATAAGCCCCGCAGTAAGATTGTGTTGAATAAACTTTCCAAGGAAACTACTGAACCTTTAACAAGAGTTGTTAAAGAACCCAACACCACAACAAAATTTGTTGAAGTTGGATCATCTAGTAGGTCAAATCCAACTCAAGTGTTGAGGGAGCCTCGACGTAGTGGGAGGGTTGTGAACCCACCTGTTCATTTTATGGGTTTAACAGAAATCCTAGTTATGGTAGTTGACGGAGATGTTGAAAATATATTGTCTTACAAGAAGGAAATGAAGGATGTTGACAAAGATGAATGGATCAATTCTCTTTGGATCTTGTAGATTAACCTGACGGGGTAACATTTATAGGTTGCATATGGATCTGCAAGAGAAAACGAGTTACTGATGAAAAGGTGCAAACCTTCAAGACTAGACTTGTGGCAAAGGGTTATACCCAAATTAAGGGAGTCGACTATGAAGGGACTTTCTTACCTGTTGCCATGTTGAAGTCGATCTGGATCCTGTCTATTGCCTCATATTATGATTATAAGATTTTGCAAATGGACGTCAAAACAGCATTTCTGAATGGCAATCTTGAGGAAACCATTTATATGGAGCAGCCTTGGGATTCATAACTCAAGGTCAAGAGCAAAAGGAGTATATGGCTGAAGTTGAAAACCTGTTAGGTAAAACGATTAAAATGCTTCGATCAGATCGGGGTGGAGAATATATGAATTTAGCATTCCAAGACTATATAATAGTACATGGAATCCAATCCCAAATTTCAATACTTGGTACACTTCAACAAACTTAAGACGACTAGCCACATCAAACTAGAGTTTCAGCTAGCCCAGTCAGCCACATCATAGTTGAGCTTTAGCCAACTATTAACCGATTTAAAATAGTTACAGCTTTTTTTAGAGTTAGCTAATTTGTTTGACTTTTTTTAGGAATTTGCCGGAATCATTTTGTAAATATACGATGAGTTGAATAAAATATTGTGTGGATATTTTTCCTCATTGCATTTGTGATGGTATCAAAGCACCTTTTTCCTCTAAACGTGCTTTATTTATTTATTTTTCTTTGAGCCTGGCTTTCCTTCACGCGCTCGCTTGTTCCCCTATTTTGAGTCACAAAAACAAAGCTATTTTTTCTCTTTCGTTCCTCTTCGCCTTTCGCTCACCATGACTGAAGCAGTAATTCCTGTCATTAAATTGCCCGCAACGATCGACGATGCATCTGATGTTAAAGCTAAGTTGAATCCTTACCTTTTTCATCACTCTATTAGATTATTACGCTAATTACACAAAAACTTATTGGTGCGAGCAATTATATCTCCCGGAGTAAGGCGATGCACTTGGCTCGAAAAGAATAAAGTGGGGTTTGTAAATGGTACAATACATAAACCCAAAGGAGGCAGTCTGAGTCTTCTATTTGCTTGACAATGAAATAATGATATTATTACATCTTGGATAATCAATTCCATTTCGAAAGAGATAGCATCGAGTCTTGTTTATACCAAAAGGGTGAAAGTGAACTAAAAGAAAGATATCAGCAAGTAAATGGCCCTTCCATCTACCAGCTGCGGAAAGATTTGGTGACATTAGCACAAGGTTCTTTATCTATAGAAATGTACTACGTACAAATAACTGCAATTTGGCAAGATTTAATGGAATATAGACCATTAAACGAGTGCACCTGCCGAGGTTTGAAATCTCTTCTTGGATCTGAATTCCAAATTTGTTATGATTTTTTTTATGGGTCTAAATGAATCATTTGCTGGTCTTCTAGCCCAAATTCCTTTTGTTGGAATGCTTTGAATTTTGTTTGTTGGTGCTTCGAACAACCAAGTACGAGAGTTTCGCTATCCGGTCGTCCTGGTGTGGGTTCGGGGGCAATGCCTCCAAAACCTATTCAAAATTCGTATTTAGCATATTTATTTATTTGTAATTATTTACGATTATGACCTTAAGGTTTAAAATAATGCGTTATATAAATTCTCTAAGCCGGGAGGTGTCGTTTGATGTAATTTTCTGAAAATATTATCCCTAATAATATTGTTCTCCTTTTGCCCATGGACGTAGCTAACACACCGTTAGTGAATCACGTATATCTGTGTGTCGATCTTCTCTATCTCTACGTTTCTTTTTGTATTCTTTAATGAGTGTATTTCTGTTAAATCTTGAATTTTGATGGCCAAGAGAGAAATTGAAGACCAAAACATGTCTTGAAAATTCAAATTATTGTAATTTTGAATTTTATCTTTAATTTCTAGGATATTTCCATATGCCGGTCAATTTTGTTATTTTAATTTAATCATGCATGAGATGTATGTTTTAAGTTAATTTTTTAAATATTGCATAAAGTATGTCATTTAGATTATAATATCACCATAGGTTAAGCATATCATGCCTTTTATTTAAATATAAATGTTATATTTAAATTCTTAGGATAATCCCTTATTAAATGCATGTAGAGATTCTCTTTATTTAAATATAAATGTTATATTTAAATTATTAGGATAATTTATAATTAGATGGATGTAGAGATTCTCTTTTATTTAAATATGTGTTATATTTAAATTGTTAGGATAATTTCTAATTTTATGTATGTAGAGATTTTTTTTTTATTTAAATATAAGTGTTATATCTAAATTAAAGGTGTACATGGGTTGAGTTGGATTGGGTTGAGGGTATTTTTCGGACTAACCCAAAAATTCGGTTGGTTTGATTGGCAACCCAAATGACTCAAATAAAGTTTCCAACCCTTTGGTTGGGTTGGGTTGGGTTATAACTTATTTTTTTCTTTTTAATGAAAAATATGTAATTTATATACATCAAATGACTAATAACTAAAATCTCATAAAATTAAGATGTTAAATACCAAATATTTATGATATCTATTGTAAACTTTAAACAAAGACAAATATCATAATAATTTTAAAAGAAAATTATTAAAAATTAAAAAATTAATCAATACAAAGAAATCAAACTTTATATATATATATATAATTTGGGTTGGGTTGGGTCAACCCAAATTTTTTTTAACCAACCCACAACCCAACCCAACCCAATAAAAATAGAAAAATTCAACCCAACCCAAGAACAAAACTACCCAACCCAACCCTTACATTTTGGGTTGGGTAGTCCGGGTTATTGGGTTAAACACCCCTAATTTAAATTGTTGTAGATATTCATGTAGAGATTCTTCTCTAATTAAAATATAATTTTTATATTAGATAAGTAAATGAAGAATGAAGTAAGATTGCATGTTTAGATAAAGATAATTTTAATTTAATTTTAAATAGTTTAAAATTTATTTCTAATGAGATTAGAAATAGTGCATGCTTTTCTAATAGGATTAGGATCTTGCTTAATTAAAGATAAAATTGATTTTAGTTCTTTTTAGTGTATTAGAAAGATTGCATGTTTCCTTAATAAGATTAGGTTCTTACTTGATAAAGATAGAATTGTTTAAATTTTAAATAGTTTAAAATTTTCATTTATCTTTATTAGAATTCTAATGATATTAGAATAAAGTAAATTTCATAATTATCTAATGAGATTAAATTAAATTTTATCTTTTAATTTAGTTTTAAATAGTTTAATATGGGTAAATTAAAAGATTTAAATAATAAAAGGTTGCCTATAAGAGAACATTGTCTAAGGCACGTTCTGTCTAGAATTGGGGTATTTAAGCTGACGGTAAAGGAACATTCTTACCTAGGAACTGACCTGGGAATTGAATTAGTCAAACTTTTATTATAACATAATGTGATTAGTTTACTAAAGAGTTTAATAAACTTCGATATTTTACGTTATGTCAACTATTCAAATATAAAAGTTATGTTTGGACAAACAAAATTAAAACTTGGATAAATGATTTACCTTAAGTTTGTCTAAGTATGAAACCCTTATTTCAAAATACTTAGTGAGAGAATAGATGTATATGACATGTCGTCTCTCCTACATTCTTTGGTAAAATTCACATCGTTAGACTTATGCTTGGCCTCGTGGCACCCTGGGAACGTCCCCCTTCGAATGGTATTTGCATGGATCAAGATCAAGGTGAATTAGAGAAAGTATTTATAGTGAGTGGGAGAAGGAGTCAACATGTCCTACAGTCTCCACCAATGGTTTACAACATGAGACTCATGCTTGGCCTCGTGGCACTCTGAGAGCGTCCCCCTTCGGATGATGTTTACATGGATTAATATCAAGGTAAACTCCAGCAATGGATAGGACTATAGTTTTTTGTTTCTAATATTGACCTTTCCTTCGGCAGACTTGTTGGGGTAGAACTATAAAATCTAAAATGATGGGTTATACTTACAATAACACATTAAAGTTGTTAATGATGTTCTGACCAAATAATGGTAACTAAACATTATAGGAATAAGAGTTATTTTGGTATAATGTTTGGTTGAGAATGTCTCAATCCAGTGAAGGAGCACTTGACCTATCCTTCGGTAACACTTGTTCTAAATCACTAGAGTATCATTGCATTAGACATGATTTATAAGAATCATAGAATTAATGCTAAATTTGAATGAATATATGATTGCATGCTGTTAACTAATATACTTTATATATTTCAATGTTATTTCATTTTCTCTTATAATTTTAATTTTGAATTACCAATATAAGTCAAAATTGAGAAAATGTATTACTTGGAAAGGTAACGTTGACACTATATTAATGGAAGTGTAACTTCAGAATTTATCTTTAATTAAGAAATGTTCTTAAAGTCTTGTTGCCACTTCATGAATTGTTCATGAACCATGTGATTGATGAGTCACAATTAGAAAGATAGCTTATATTTATCTCGTAATTGGTATATTTGATGTCAAGTTTAGAAGATAAAGCACAAGAAAACAACAAATGGGATGTTGAAGTCGATATAAGCTTAATTTAGATGATTATCTAAATGATCTCAAGATTAAGCATTATAATCCAATAAAATAAAAACCATGTCTAGAGCTATATGAGGAAATGATTTCCATATTAGCTCGGGGAGTCATACTTTGAGGAATTTTAGAAATACCTCAATGGGAAGAAAAATAAGAATAAAAGTAAATATGATTTACTGGATTCTTGGTGGAGAATTAAGATTCATACCTACATAGTTGAATGAGAATTCACTATCAAATTATTTTTTCATTACAATTAGATTGTAATTCTTGGAATTTACTTAATGATGTTGAATAGTTTCTACAAGTTGGCACCGAGAAGTTCATCTCAGTTAGTGTAGTGGGAGATATGAGATGTCATAATTGTTACTTATGGTGAACATAGTAATTTTATCACCATATGAGAAATTTGATCTCTCAAATCTTTATTACTAATTAATTCATATGGTATGAATGTTTTATGTAATAAAACCTATTTTCAAAAGTTGTTTGAAAATATGTTAAGTTTTTAAATAAGTACAATTAGTATGAGTTAAAATGTTTTAACACATACAAAAAGCTACATTGAGACATTCAGGATTAATAAATCCAGACCGAAAAGACAAATTATCTTCTCCTAAAAGATAATTGTCTTTGGCTAATGACTAGCACGGGTAATTCTCTAAGAGTTAGAGTTAAATTGCTTTACCTGTTTAAAAATCTTGTCTTTCATGCAATATAATCATTTAACCTTATTGGATAAGGCAAAAGTCCAAAGAACATGTTTTACTTACACATTTTGATCCAAGTGGTCTGGAGAATGTAAAAATCAAACAAATATCGTAAATATATCATCAATCTAATTGATGAATATTTAGTGCATGAGTATCTTTATCTAATGCATCCCAAGTCTTTTATTTGAAGAGTTCAGAGAAGTTAGACAAAAACTCAAATCAATTGGCAAGTGTATCAAGACATATTATGATTAGATCATAAAAGTATATAATTTTTAGTACTACGCCTAATTGATAGGAAATGAGATTATATCTCAACTTTAAGCGTTTGATACAATTTGGGTGAAATTGTGCTTTAAAAAGGAGAAAGATAACCTTGTTAGACTTGGTCACATTAATGATGAGTACTTTGTTAAACATGGTCACATCATTAATAAATTATATATCATCACTAGATTCTGGCCAGGACGTGCAATAGAGATTACACTATGAACATTATTCTATCTAAACCTATATGGGAGACAATTTTGGATTATGGAAGTATAGTAAACTAGTTTATAACATTTCGGAATATGGGTACATTAAGATGCACATGCCGAAACAAACCCAAGAGGAATATATATATGTTCAAAGATAGGCCCATGGGTAGGTTGTCCTTGAGAAGAAACAAAATGGTCTTTTATGCAATCCCAAATAAAATAATGTATTTTTATGATAAATATTAATTTTATAAGGAATGTCAAATAAAAGACTACAAACCTTTACCGAGGTTAAATAGTGTTAATATTTTGGTTTCAAGTAAATCCACTAAATAGTCAACAAGTGTTATTAACTATTAAATCACATTTGAATGTCAACTTAATCAAAGAGAATAAGCCTCTATCATAGTGGAAGATTATGAGAAACTCAACTTTTACAATGACTTAATGAAAGTCAAAGTTGTCATATTAGTTGACAAGTTAAAAGCTTATTATCCTCAAAATTTTGTTGATGGATGTTGACAAGGATTGCTTGGACAAAGTTATGATCTCGAGATAAAGTTTACGTACTTCATCTCAAGTCTGAATTTGTAGACTTCTTGATGGGGTAAAATCTATAGGATATGGATCTATAAAGAGACATCCATGTGTAGATAAGAAGATGCATATCTTCAAACTAAAACTCATGGCACATAGTGAAATTTATTGAGAGAAATTAGATTGTGGGTCAATTTTCTCATTCATTGCCATAGTAAAGTCTTTAAGCATTGTTCATTGTTGCATATGGGATATATAAAATGAATGTTTAAATTATTTTATGAAAAGAATTTAAAAGATGCATCTACACAAACAAACAAAGGAGTTTGACTTTCAAAGATCAAATGCAAAGAGTTTGTAAAATTGTATTTGTTCATTTGAGAAATGAATCAAACAATTAGATCTTTGAATATAAGGTTTGATAAGAGTTATCATAACCTATGATTTTGTACAAATATTAATGATCTTGTATAGACAAGAAAGTCATTAATTGACAAGTGAATATTTCTCATGTTTTATGTTAATGACGTATTACTCATTATGAATGTTATACTATAACATAAAAATTTCACTACATACCAATTAGGGATATAATATTAAATGAGCCTCAAGCATCTTACATTTACAAATTGTTTGTTAAATATTATATGCAAAACTTTAAATGAATGATAATGTTATGTGAAGTTAAGTCTATGGAAGAGTATCCCAAGACACCTATTGAGGACAAATGATTAATTATCTTCTCTTGGTAGAAGAGATTTAATGCATAATAGAGACTTACCATTTAACTGATTAGTTATACCGGTCATATTAATAGTGTGACTATTGAGAACAAAATTAAAAGCTTTCTCAAAAGTATCTATGGATAATGAGAAATTATGTGTATGGTGTTAAGATATGATTTTTCACAAGATACACTAGGTTTTACAAAGATTTAGAGAAATCTATGGTAAGACTAATATTATCCTATGTGGTGGAGATTGGTACACAAAACATATGTTTTTGCTTGTGAAGCAAAATTTTGTGTAGCCATAAAATATCCTTAAAGATCTGAAAGTATTTCAGTTATGAGTTAGTCTATCACACTTATGAGATAATAGTGGTGCAAAGACTAAGGATATTAGCAAACACCAATGTTTAGGATAAGACATATTGAGAGAAAGTATCATCGTAGTAATCAAGATGATTTTAAATGACATATGATTTGATTTATATTAGAGGAATGTATGAGAGTCACATAAAATGTCTAGGATTAATTCTGTTAGCAGCTTTTGATAAACATGGTTCCAATTCAAATCATTCAAAGAAGAAGGATAATCGGCATCCAATCTATTCTCATTGCGGCATCAAAGGAAATAAGGTGGATCGATGCTATAAAGTTCATAGATATCGCTCGGTAATAGCTCTTTTTCTACATCTTAGAATCTTCCAACTTACCTTCCTCTATTAATTCTATAAGTACCAAGAAGGGTGTTGAAATCAAATCTGATGGAGTTAAACCCAATCAATCTGCATTCTTTGCAAGTCTCTGCAATAATCAGACACATTTGATGTCAATGTTGCAAATTCATCTCACTATTGTCATAGAAAATGGAGGAGTTACATAAGTAGCAGGTACTTGCTTTTCTGCCTTTTCATTGCTTGAAAACAAATGCACTGAAGTATGAATTATTGACTCGGGTGCTGCAAGCCACATTTGTCATGAATGTTATTTGTTTGTGAATATCAACCTGCCATTAATATTTCTATCGTCTTACCTACAAAAACTCTATTCTCTGTTGAATTCATTAGAGATGTTAAACTGACAGAAGAAGTATTGTCGACTGAAGACGATTGGGAAGGTTGATTTTAGGACAAGTTAAGATCGAAGACGATTGAGAAGGTTAATTTTACCGATGGTTTATATTTGTTGTCTCTACCTGATGATATTGTTCAAGAGGAAACTACCTTGCCATGTCAAGTTTCTTTTCACACTAGCATCAAAGATTGAGACACCTTTTGCTAAAAAACTAAAGTCTGAAGAATTTTTTTTTATAATTTTATTGATGATGATTGTCATACTTCTATTTGTCACATTTGTCCGTTAACAAAATAGAGCCATTTATCTTTCCTGCAAATAATCATGTTTCAAATAGTATTTTTGATTTGGTACATTGTCACAATTTGGGGACCGTTTAATACTCCATCACATTTTGGATATTATTATATTTTAACACTAGTGGATGATCATTCTCATTATACATAGGTATACCTTTTGAAGCATAAAAGTGATTTTCTACAAGTTATACCACAATTTTTCAAGTTGATTGAAATACAATTTTCTAAAAACATTAAGGTCAATGTCCTTAAATTGTGTTTCCATGAATTTTTTGCATCCACTGAAACTTTACATCAATACTCTTGTGTGAACACTCTTCAACAAAACTCAATAGTGGAAAGGAAACATTAGCATCTCTTAAATGTGGCCCGAGCACTTATATTTCAATCTCGAGTTCCTTTATCTTTTTGGAGTGAATGCATATTTATTACTACTCATATCTTCAATCGAACCCCTATGCCTCTATTGCTGCATAAAACTCCATATATTGTCCTTTTTCAAAGGAGGTTGACTTTTCTCTTTTACGTGGTTTTTTAGGTGTCTCGCCTATGCATCCGTTTTTATCAATACATATAACGAAATTTGACTCTCGAGCTTCTCTATGTGTTTTCATGGGATAGTCGGCTGGTGTTAAAGATCACAAGTTGTATGACACTACCAAAAAACACTTCTTTATATCTAGAGATGTTGTATTTTTTTGAAGAGCTTTTTCCCTTCCCTTCAATATAGCAAATTAATGAAACCATTACTTCATATTTTTTGCCTGATTTTATCTTGCCAACTGCTCTTCCAGTTCACTCTTTGCTTCATGACCTATCCTTACATCAAGAGGCACCTATGTTGATCCTTTTAATGACACAATGCCAAGTAGTAGCAGTCAACCAACTTTAAATAAAGAAGTTGTGCCTAATGATATTGCCCCCAACACAATAGTTGCTCCAAGAAGATCCACCAGGAAACACAATCCACTTTCTCATTTGAAGGAACTGAAATTAGTTGATGAAGACATTCTCCATTGGTAAATACCTAATTTATGAAGCTTATTCTCCCAATCATAGACATTTTCTCCCTAATGTTTCTATTGGAGTTAGCATGCAATGAGCAGAAGCAAACAAAATCATTAAACACTCTAATTAATCAATTTTAGCATCTAAGTAAGCATATTCATAAGATAGTAAGAGAGTTTTTGAAACATATCTTTGTAGAACTCTTCTATCTTCAAATTGAGCATGAATTTCACCTCCAAAGTATTGTAGACGACCACTTGATCTTTCCCACTATTCTTTTAGACTTTAGATTGGATTGTGGGATCTAAAATGAATTAGAATTCAGGAAACCTTGAGGGAAAGGTCTGGTTTTTTAGCTTGTAGTATCAAGAACACTTCATTAAAAATTTTAGGACAAAATCATTTACATGCCTCAAATCTCAATTAAAAAGAATCAGTTTTATTCCGGTCAAGCATGTAACTACTTTGCGTTGAAGCTTGAAACCTCCTACTTAGAGCATTTTGGTGGATTTTTAGGTGTTTGAAAGTGGGATAAAGCCATTAAGTGAAATTGATTTAAAACCAATTTAATTCAAAATCAATTTTCACATTTTTAATTTAAATTTCTAAAACTTAAATTAAACAAAATTGATTTTATTTATTTAAATTTTTACAAAATTCAAAATTTTAATTTTAATAGAATTAATTCAAACAATTAATTTTAATTAAAATTTATTTATTAATTAAATAACTTAATTAATTAAAATAATTTAATATCCAATATTAAATTATTAAATCACCAACTCCATAAACTTGAATCTCTATTCATATAATTAATATTTAAATCAAATTTAAATATTATCCAATTTTTTTAATTTCATTTAATTTGATAATTAAACGTGTAATTATATCATATATAATTACTAATTCTCTTAGTTCGAATTTGAATGCTTCAAATATACTCATCACTCTATTCTAAGGTTTAATCCATTTGTGAGCTATTAGGGAAACCTAATGGACCTACAGATCCTTGGTTCCAACGATTCGAGATTAATTGGCGAAACTCTTTAAACCGAATTAATCAACATTCGTTAATTGTCAAGTCATTCTATAAAAGCCTAGTAGTTGCACTCCCCTCACTGTAGATATATTTCTGTCCACTTGATTTAACCATAATCAGTAAGTCGACCTTTCACAGGTTGTTGGTAATAACGGTTAGGTCAAATGTTGTTTTACCCCTGAGATTATATTTTGCTCCTTACGTTCCACTGATCCTCTAATGAACAATTGATTTATGATCCAATCACCAAACCGAATCCCTCTCGGCCAGTGAGAGGGTGGGGGCCCTTGTTCAAGACATGGAATCAGTACTTAAGAGAACAACCTCTCTACTATCCTTAAAAGCGTGTAGAGTGAATTTCTTCTTGCTTCCTATATTCCCAGTTATCTAGCCGGTCTTACCTCTGAAATGAGAGGCTTATTGAGCCAACACTGTTAAGTCAACCCTCACCTATGAAAATCTAAGGATAATCCCAAATAAATAAGAGTTTATAGTTAGCTCAGGATTTAGGTCAAGTTACCTAGGTCATCGTTTTGAAATAGTTAGTCTTAAACAGTAAACAACATTATAAAGTAAGAGTGACTTATTTCTTCGTCCGGTCTTATACAAACTCTTTGCATAGGACGCCTACACTCGTCTGTCTCCACATAAATGATTCAGGATCATATCGTTTGTACTAGATACAAAATGGGCCATATCCGATAGTGTTACCAGAATAAGACATTCAATCCTTATTCGTATACTATAGACCGTTTTGGCTATCTACTCGAACTTGATCCATTTTATGTCTCCACATAAAGTCCAAATACTCATGAAATAGCTATGGATCTTAGTTTATTGGATTTAAGCTTTTACAAGTGCAATTTACATATTCGAAAACATATTTATCAAATAAATCTTAGTAACATCTTTATTTCAAATAGAATATGTTTAAATTTACAAACTGCGAGTTTTAGGACATACAACCCAACAGTATATATTGTTTATGAACCTACATTTTTTCATCAAGCTATCAAATTTTCTCATTGGAAAAAGGCCATGAATGAAGAAATCGAAGCTATGGAACACACAAAGACTTGGACAGTAGTTACTTTATTGAAGGGACGTCACTCAACTGGTAGCAAATGGTTTATCGGGTGAAATATAAGGCTGATGGTTCTGTAGACCGCTATAAAGCTCAACCAGTTGCTAAGGGCTATAACCAACAAAAAGGAATTGATTTCCTAGACACCTTTTCTTCTGTTGCCAAAATTGCAATTGTCAAAATACTTCTTACACTTGTTAATTTAGACATTAGCACAAATGGACATGAACAATGCTTTTCTTAACTGGGATTTATTTGAAGAGGTTTGTATGTCCCTGGCTTTAGGATATAATGTTGGAACGAACACGTGCGCAGCGGAAGAAAAACAAATCTAAAGTACTATAATTAGGTTAATTACAAAGATAAGCATGCAATTGAAACAACTAAAGGGGGAAAATAATACAACCTTTATAGACTTTAAATCTTCTCCAAATTAGCTCCAATTTCCTCACGAACGATTCGTAGACCACCACGAGAGTCTTCTCGACTATTCTCCATCCTTAGAACATGATGGTAGGATCCCGTAAGTGACTAATTTGGAGAGGAAAAGGTTAAGTCTTTGAGAGAAAATTGTAATGAGATTATCACATATTCTCATCAAATTCCACTATGACCAAGAGTCTCTGAAATTCAATAAACTCTTCCTTTTAAAGACCATTACATGCAAAACATGCAACTTTGAGTTTGATGAGAAGTTGACACTAAAAAATCCACTAACTCAAAGTGGGATTTAGTGGGGCAAGTGTCTTCAAATGAAGACAACACTTAGCAGTGCAAAAGATGACATCTTCTACTCACAAATGTTGGATCTTTTCACTAACTTGGTCAAATTTTGACTCTCAAAGTCCAAAGTCCAAAGTCAACAAATTTGACTTTTTGACTTTCAAAAGTCAAAAGTCAACAATTTGACTTTCATTGCATTTTTAACCTAGTCAACAATTTCATTTTTAATGCAATTTTGACCAATTCCATTTAATTTTAAAATTAATTCTTATAATAATTAATTAAATACTAATTCAAAGTGGGATTTAGTAGGGCAAGTGTCTTCAAATGAAGACAACATTTAGCAATGCAAAAGATGACATCTTTCACTCACAAATATTGGATCTTTCCACTAACTTGGTCAAAGTTTAACTCTCAAAGTCCAAAGTCAACAAAGTCAACAAATTTGACTTTTTGACTTTTAAAAGTCAAAAGTCAACAATTTGACTTTCATTGCATTTTTAACCTAGTCAACAATTTCACTTTTAATGCAATTTTGACCAATTCTATTTAATTTCAAAATTAATTCTAATAATAAATTTTAAAACTAAATTGATATTAAATAATTAATTAAACAATTTAATTAATTTAATTTAATATTAAATTCAACACTAATCCCAATGAATATAAATCCTTATTCATAATCTTGATATTTAAATCTTATTTAAATCTTATTTAAATATCTTCTATTTTCTCTCTCTTTATGTTTTAGTTCACAATTAAACATTAGGTTAAATATATTGTATATATTGATTACTTTGCTCCAAAACCCAAATTTGAACACTTCAAATTTGTTTTTCACACTGTTCTAAGGTTTAGTCTGATGTGAGCTAGTAAGGGAACCTCATGAACCTACAAATCATGGGCTCCAACAATCTATGATTAACCGGCTAAACTCTTTAACCTAATTATCCACCATTTGTTAACTACCAGGTCACTCCATTAAAGCCCAGTAGTTGCACTCCCCTCACTATAGATATATTATGTCCACTCGATATAACCATGATTAGTAAGTTAATCCTTCACAACCCTTCATAGGTTGTTCGTAATAACGGCTGGATCAAAAGTTGTTTTACCCCTGAGATTACATCTTGCTCCTTAAGTCCCACTGATCCTCTAATGAATAATTGGTTTGTGATCCAATCACTAAACTAAATCCCTCTCGAACCACCCCATGTTTAAGACCCAGAGTCAGCACTTAAGGGAAAAACCTTTCTACTATCCCTAAAAGCGGGTAGAAGTGAATTCCGTCTTGCACCCTATGTCCCCAGCTATCTATCTAGTCCTACCCCTGAAATGAAGGAAATCGGACATGAGGATTTTCATGAGCAGTGGAAGGATCGTTCTAAATTTCATTCGTATATGAATATTAACAATTACAATCAAGAAACGGAAACATACAGGCTATGCACAAAACAAAATTACAGCATGCTTTTACAAGATCAATGGATAGAATTCTACATACATTTGAAGACTCATCTTCAATCTCCTTTGATTACAAATGCTCGAACAATCAGCAAGACTGCAACATACGAACGCTCGTACACCACGACTGCAACACAGCACGACTAACTCCGACCATGAACACAATGAGCGGCCTCTAAAAACCTCGACTATGTTGAGTTGAGGATGACTCCAATACAATGGCTACCTTGGTATTCTCGGTGTGAAAATCCAGAAGTGTGGGCTCTGTGTGGACTTGGTTAGAGGACGAGACTGGAGGAAGAACAATCGTGTAAACGATTGAGCAAGTGGGAGATGACAAGGTCTATCGTATAGACGATGCCCAATCGTTTAACAAACGCTATGCGATCGTTTAGCAAAAGCTCTATGATCGTTTAGCTAATCGGCCAGCTGAGTGACTATCGTGTAGTGTCACTCTATGATCGTTTAGTCTCTCTTTAGCTATCGTTTAGTGAATCTTATTCACTTGATAGCCAACCGTGAGAACTTTCCGAGAATAGAAACTCTCAATCATCAACCTCTAAATTTAGGAAAATATTTTTCCTTTTATCTCACGGTTACCCTGAAAATTACCAATAACCTCCCACTCAATTGGTTATTAAAGAAAAAGAGATAATTATCCAATAATTAATATTATTATAAATATATATGATAACTAACTTACCATACTATATTTATAACCTATAGTTTTAATATTTCATCTCATGTAACATCTAAAATATAGTTCTTTTTCTATTTCATGGCAATTAATGTAAATCTCATTTACATTAATTCTCCACTTGATGTATCTTATACATCACAACGATCCTATCATATATAATCGAATTACTTCTTGTCAATTTAAACATTTCAAATTTGAAGGATCTCTTATCGAAGAGTTCCATGAGTACGTTCGGATCGCTCCGAGCTCACAGTGACCAAAATACAACAATATACATTCAACATACAGTTATGCAAACAAACACTAATTATTGGCATGCTATGAACAAGATAAATAACAAGGGAGAGAGTTCCATACTAGTTGAAGACAATCTTTAATCTTCGGAACTCAATGCAGCAGAACCCTCCAAGCGATCTACCAACACCCAGCAGAAGCATCAACGACAATAGCACGAACAACCGCACGAACACGAACGCCGCGGGACGACACCACCAATAAAGAGCCTCGGGTATTCTCGAGTGAAAATCCAAAGTGTGGTCTTTGATGAATTTGGTAAAGGAAGGAGGAAACACAAATCGTGTAGGCGATAAGCAAATGGGAGGAAAAAAGACGCTATCGCATAGCAGATTGCTTATCGTTTAGGAGAAGTTACACGATCTTGTAGGATTTACTGAACGATCGTTTAGCTAAATTGGCATACTATACGACCGTTTAGAGAAGCTATGGATTGTGTAGTCGACAGTGTGCGATCGATTAGGCGCGAGGTGGACGATCGTTTAGGCGGAGAGTGCTATCGTATAGGCTTTCGAAAAAAACTTAAGCGATCATTTTCTTTTCTCCAACACGCGCTCTCTATCTTTCCTTTGGGACGACGATTCAAAATGAAACGATTTCATTTTTAATTCATCGGTTACAATAACCAATGCTGCCCTACTAACCCACGTCCGAATGTGAATTTTTGGATTAATTATCATATAATTAATCAACTGATTAATTAATAAATATAATCATATTATATTTTTATCCTATAGTTTGATATCACATATCCACTATAGTATTTTCTCCTCTACTTGATGTAAATCATATTTATATCTAAATTTCCTCCACAATAAGGTATCTCATACATTTAGCCAATAATATCATATATAATTAACCAGTCCAATTATATCATATATAATCGAACTTCCTCTTGTCAATTTGTATATTTCAAATTAACCCAAACACTGGTTCTCGACTTTATCCAAGCTACTCAAGGGACCTAATGAACCTGTGGCTCGAAGCTCCAACGATTCGTAAATAGCTGACTAAACTCTTTAGCCACGAGATCCACCATCCGTTAGATGTTAGGCATTCCACTAAAGACCAACAGTTGAACTCTTCTTACCACAGATATATTTCTGTGTCCATCGGATATAACCAATCATGAGTACGATGACCCTTCACAGATGCTTATAAGTACAGCTGGGTCAAATTATCGTTATGCCCCTGTAGTTACATCTCACTCCTTAAGTACCACTGATTCCTCTAATGAACAATACAACATAGTCCAACTATGTGTAAACACCTCTCGGACCAAGAGAAGGTGTGTGGCGCCACATCGTTCAAGCCCCGAAATCAGCCCTTAAGGGAGCTATCTATCTACTTACCCCTGCCTCGGGGAAAGATTGTGTAGCTAAGTTCCCAGCTCTCAAATCAGACGAATCCCCAAAATGGTATGTTTGAATCGGCGACCTGGCCACTCGCACCCATACAAATCAAAGAACCGCCCTCAATGGCAGGAGCTCCCAACTCACTCAGGATTAAGGTCATGTTACCTATGGTCATCCTAGTGAAGTGAAGTCTCTGTCATGAACGGTGTTATATAACGAGACGTTAACACTTCATGGTCAGGTCTTATACAAACTCTTTGTATAAGACGCCCCCGCTCGCATGTCCCCAGCACGAATGATCAGGATCAGACCATCAGTGACAAGTCACAACACTTGTAACCATTCCACAAAGCAGACCGCATCCGTAGCGTTATCAAGATAAGGTTTCCCTCCTATATCCATATATTACAGACCATTTTGGTTATCACTCAAGACATCCACTTGTATGTTACCACATACATGCTTGAGTCACATATAGATAACCAGGGATTTTATGTTTATTGGTTTGTGGTAAAGCAAATAAAACAAGTAACTGAGCAAAAAAAAGATGTGGAGTAAATATCATATATTAACAACAAAAGCGTTCGTACAAACAGTTTACAAACTACAGGACATGAGACTTTAGGGCATCAACCCCAATAAAATTAACACCAAGAACTGATCCTCAACTTGAATCCATTGAGCTACCAAGGGGACCTTATGGACCTGTAGCTCGGAGCTCCAACGCTGCGTGAATAACTGACTAAACTCTTTAGTCACGGGATCCACCATCCGTTAACTGCCAGGCACTCCACTAAAGACCGACATTTGAAGTCTCTTTACTACAGATATATTATGTGCCTATATCAACCAATCGACAATGTGATAACCCTTCACAGATCGCTCGTAAGTACAGCTGGGCCAATAACCGTTATGCCCCTGTAGTTACATCTAACTCCTTAAGTACCACTGATCCCTCTAATGAACATAAGTCATAGTCCTACTCTGACTGAGTCCTCTCTTCCAAAGAGAAGCTGCAGCCACTATGTTCAAACCCCAGAATCAACCCTTAAGGGAGCAATCTATCTACTTACCTCTGCTTCGGGGAAGGAGTGAATTTCATCTTATGTAACTAAGTTCCCAGCTCCTAAATCAGACAAATCCCCAAAAAGGTAGGCATGTTGAGTTGGCAATCTTGCCACTCTCACCCATACTAATCAAAGGATTGGCCTCAAAGACAGGAGTTCCCAAAACACTTAGTATTGAGGTCATGTCACCAATGGTCGTTTAGGTGAGATGTAAGTCTCCAATATCAACGGTGTTATATATAGAGACGAATCATCTCGTGGTCCGGTCTTATACAAAATTTTTATATATGACACCATCGCTCGCATGTCTCCACATGAATGGTTAGGATATACCATATGTAGTAGTT
The DNA here is from genome assembly GCF_027475165.1 of Benincasa hispida. Lineage (NCBI taxonomy): Eukaryota > Viridiplantae > Streptophyta > Magnoliopsida > Cucurbitales > Cucurbitaceae > Benincasa > Benincasa hispida. Next base: position 29,153,403 of record NC_143478.1, read on the forward strand.
TATAACACTTGCAAACCTTTACAAAGCAGGCCGTATCCGTAGTGTCACCAGGATCAGGAATTCCTCCTTAATCCTTATACTACAGACCTATTTAGGTTATCACTTAAGGCATGATCCACTTGTATATCTCATATACATGCTTAAGTTTACATACAATAACCATGGATCTTTGTTTATTGGATATGAGTAAATGTCAAATAAAGTAACTCTTATTTTATTCATAACAATATGTATAGATTACAAACTCTGGGAGAATTAGGACACCAATCCCAACATGAAATGGGAGGCTTATTGAGCCGACGCTATTGAGCCAACCCTCACCCATGCAAATCTAAGGATAATCTCAAATAAACAGGAGTTTATAGTTAGTTCAGGATTAAGGTCAAGTTACCTAGGTCATTGATTTGAAATAGTCAGTCTTAAACAGTAAACAACGTTATAAAGTAAGAGTAACTTAATTCTTGGTCCGATCTTAGGCAAACTCATTGTATAGGACGCCCCCACTCCTCATGTCAATACAAGAATAAATCAAGATCACTTCGTTTGTAGCATTTTACAACAAATTATAACAACTACAGAGTGGGCCACATTGAATATTGTTACCAGAATAAGGTACCCAGCCTTATTCACATACTATAGACCGTTTTGACTATTTACTGAACTTAATCCACTCTTATGTCTCCACATAAAGTTCAAGTATTCAAATAATAGTCATGGATCAGTTTATTGGATTTAGACTTTACAAGTGCAACTCACATATTCAATAACAATTTTATTGAATAAACGTCAATAACATCTTTATTGATAATAGAATATGTTTAACATTACAGACTCGAGTTTTAGGACATTCAACCCAACATATAAATCTTCTCTTGTTACTTGTAAAATGGAGCAATTAGTCTGTCGACTAAATAAATCCATCTATGGATTGAAGCAAACATCTCAACAATGCTTTACGAAATTCTCAAGTGTTTTGCTTAGCCATGACTTCACTCAATCAAAATCTTATTTTTCCTTATTTGTTCATGGCAGTGGTACCACCTTTGTGGCTTTACTTGTCTATGTTGATGACATCTTATTAATTGGACCTTTTAACCAGGAAATTGGCTCTGTTAAGAAGATACTTCAATCTCATTTTTTGTTTAGAGACTTGGGTTCGATCAAATATTTCCTTGGGTTAGAATTGTCTCATTCACAAAAAGGATTATTCTTATCACAACAAAAATATTGTCTCTAGATATTTGAAGATACTGGATTACTTGATGCAAAACCAGCTTCATCTCCTTTTGATATTAATCTAAAGCTGTCAAAAGACATTGGCATTCGTTTATTTGATGATGAAGTTATGTGGTACAGAAGATTGATTGGTCAATTATTATTCTTACAAATTTCATGACAAGACATTTCTTTCGTTGTACATTGACTTGGTCAATATTTGCAACAACCAACACACATTTAGATGCAGTATTTCATTTGTTGAGATACTTAAAGAAAGCTCCCAAACAAGGTGTCTTAATATAACCAATTACTACCTTTCAACTCAAAGCTTATGTTGATGCAGATTGGAGAGCTTGTCTTGATACAAGGCATTCAGTTACTGGTTTTTACATCTTTTTAGGCGAGTCTTTGATTTAATAGAAATCGAAGAAGCAACCCACTGTCTCCCGCGCTTCTACTAAAGTAGAGTATAGGGCTCTTGCCTCTGTTACGAATGAAATCTTATGGACCCATCAATTGCTTACCGATCTGAAAATTGAAACGTTGACTCCTTCACTTGTCTACTGTGATAATTAAGTTGTTATTGCCATCGCCTCAAATTCAACCTTCCATGAAAGAACAAAGCACATCAAAATAGATTGTCATTTTGTACGAGACAAGATTTTTGATAGCTCAATCAAAGTTCTTCCTATTCAAACTTCTCGACAGCTCATTGATATGTTTACTAAAGCTTTAGCTTTTTCCACGTTAGAACCTGTTTTGTGCAAGTTGGGTGTTTTTATTAACCAATTTAAAATAACTACAGATTTTGATACCGTTAGCTAGTTTGTTAGAGTTTGTTAGGAATTTGTTATTAGGATTTACTATTGCCTATATGTACTCGGAGAATCCTTTTGTAAATATACAATAAGTTGAATAAAATATTGTGTAGATATTTTTCCTTATTGGATTTGTTAACAACCAACCACATCAAATTTGAGCTTCCACCGCACATCTATATGTATAATATTACTTTTAAATTTAGGAATGATCAAATTAAACTTAAAAAATATTCCACTAACGTGATAATACTTTCTAATCATCAAGATGAACTTTAGTGAAATCTAAAATTTATAGAACTTGACGCACCTAACAAGAATGTGATGTAATCAAGAATAATTGTATTCTCATTCTCCGTAATTAAAGTATTCCAAGTTATAATCGAAAATGATTTTACTACCACACTTATTAATGAGCCGTGTTAGTAATTAGAATGAGAAAATATGAAGACCTAAAGAGATTCTGAAGTCCCAAAATGCTTCAAATGATGTCTTAACTTCCTTAAAGAATTTACTTTGACCCTATATTCCATTCCATGTATAGATTGTATGTCTACAAAAAAAATGCACCTCTAGTAGAAAGTTGATGACGTTTACATGAGAATATTAGGAATGGCCAATATTAGTTCCATAGTGAACTGGAAAAAGGGAATTTGTGTAAATAGAACTTGGTTACTCCCAAAATAAATGTATAAACCAAATATCCAAGCACTTAAGTTTTGGAGAATGAATCTCCAAATACTTAATCACAATCTAGTTTACTGACAAGGACTTCAGGTTCATACAATTTTCAAGCTTAAGATGGCCAGCCACATCAAACTTGAGTTTAAGCAAATCAGCTTTATCCAATCAGCAACATCAGACTTGAGCTTCAACCAGCCAACCATATCAAACTTGAGCTTCTGTCACTGTGGCCAACACATCTATATGACACAATATTACTTTTATATTTAGGAATGATCAAACCAAACTTCAAAAACATCCCACTAACATGATAATGTTTTCTACTCGTCAGGATAACTCCTTTTATCTTTATATAAGTTTTTTTTCCTTAAGTGAGAGCTAAAATTTATAAAACTTTGCGTACCCAGCAAGAATGTGATTTAATCAGAATCATTTCATTCTCGTTTTCCCTTGCTAACTTCAAGTATTAAGTTATAATAAAAAATGATTTTACTACCACACTTATTAATGAGCCATAAAGCCACCAAAGCAGCTCAATTGAGTGTTAGTTAGCTAGCATGGTGAGGAAATATGAAGACCTAGAGAGTTTTGAAGTCTCAAAATGCTCCAAATGACGTCTTAACTTCCTCAAAGAATTTATTTTGATACTATATTTCACTCTATATATTGATTGTATATCTACCAAAAATTACACCCTTGGTAGAAAGTTGATGACATTTACCTAAGAAAAATTGGATGTGGCTAAATATTAGTTCCATAGTGAATTATGAAAGGAAACTTGGTGACTCCCAAAATAAATTGGTAAACTCAATATCCAAGCATTCAAGTTTTGGAGAATGAATCTCCAAATACTTGATCACAATCTCGTTCATAGACAGGGATTTCAAGTCAGACTTAAGCTACAGCCAACCAGTCACATGAAAATTGAGCTTCTACCACCATCGCCAGTGCATATGTATGATACAATATTACTTTAAGATTTAGATTTAGGAATGATCAAATCAAACGTCTAAAACATCCCATTAACATAACTTTCTACTTGTAGGATGACCTCTTTTACCCTTGCATAGTTTTTGTTTTTTTCCTTAGTGAAAGCTAAAATTTATAAAACTTGGTGCATCCAGCAAGAATGTAATGTATTTAGAAATTATTGCATTCTCATTCTCTCTCACTAACTTCAAGTATTCCAAGTTATAATGGGAAATGATTTTACTACCACAGTTATTAATGAGCCATAAAGCCACCAAAGCAACTAATTGAATGTTAGGTAGCTAGCGTAGTGAGAAAATGTGAAGACTGAAGAAATGTTCCAAAATATTGAGGGGAGAGTAATTTGTGGTGACTTTATCATCAACTTTTGTGCCTTTTTATTGAGATGAAGAAATGATTAAAAAAAATTCTATAAATTTTGAGAGAATTAATGAAAGGAGAAAAAATGTACAAAAGGTTGAGTAGAAGAGACCAATCCCCTAATAAACAACAGTACAAAGAGATAGATGAGAAAGTGGAGAAAATGGATTGTTGAAGAAACTCCAAAAATTATTTCTAGATTCATGTTGGGATGGGGAGGTATAACTCTAAAGAAGAATAGGGTAAGGTCTTTAAGTAGATAAGGTAACCCTACAAAAATCTCTACCTTTTACTTTGCGACATAATAGCCAAATAGATATTTATCTATTTTAAATTAGATGTCACATCAGTATCTAGTAACATTGTTAATGATAGAGACTGAAATGGACACTTTTTAAAAGTTTGACTAAAACAAATGTTATAAAAGTTTAGAGTGAATGTTTTTTAAAAACAAAACTGAAGCATGAACGGCATCGTGTCTCTAATTTCAATTTTACAGAACAACATAAAATACAGAGAAGACGGAAACATGTCATTAAACATTCAAACGAACAACATGCTTCTTCACAGAACAAAGAGAGAAACTAAGGGGAGAGTAACACTTACCCTCGAAGATTAAATTATTCACGTTCTTCTTCCATCATGTATTGTTCGAATGAACTCCATCTTCCACAAACTCAAAACACCCAAAAGAACACAACAACCCAAATTGGACACCACCACGGAAAATCCTTAGTATTCTTGGAGGGTGAGAATCCGTGAGAGTGGTGGACTTCATTTTAATTTTGGAAGAGAAAGATTTTTGTTCTTAAGAGGAGTGTATATAGAAACTTGAGAGTATAGAGATTCTGAGAGCTTCTGTGAAGAAGGTGAAGTATATGTCTTAATGATCTCTCTACATGAAATCAATTTTCACATTCATTATGAGAGAATAGGTTGAGGAAGTTAACCTCCCCAATATTTAATTTTAAATTCAAAAAATGAATTTAATATAAATATAAGTATATATATAAATATACTACTTTAATATATATAACAAACCTTATGTTATATCAAATTTAACATATAAACTATAGTTTATATTATATCACACATAATATAACCTATAGTTTATTATTCTCTCATTTAACCTATAGTATTTAATTTGACTCAAATTCATATTAAATTTAACCTATAGTTTTTATATGAATCACATGCATATAAAGATTTGAATCATATTCAAATATTTATTTCCTCTCAAATAAAACTTTATATTATAATGTTTTATATACACTATATTAATTATATCACATATAATTAATTCCCTATATTTATTTGAACTAATCAAGTTAATCCAAAATTAATTCGATTTTGATTAATCCCAGTTGAGCTACTAAGGGAACTTTATAAACATATAGATTGAAGCTCCAATGATACTTGATTAATTAATTAAACTCTTTAACTAAATTAACCAACTTCCATTAACTATCGGTCCAGCTACACTATTCGTACTATAGATATATTTCTATGTCCATTGGATACCACCAATCAATGGTGCGTTGACCCTTCACAAATTGCTTGTAAGTACAATTGGACCAAAATTACCATTTTGCCCCTATAGTTACATCTAACTCCTTAAGTACCACCAATTCCTCTAATGAATAATAAGTCATAGTCCAACTATGACCAAAACCCCCTCGGGCCAAGAGATGATGTGGCGGCACATTGTTCAAGCCTCGAAATCAGTTCTTAAGGGAGCAATTTCTCTACTTACCCTAACACTATGGAATGAATGAATTCCTTCTTGTGAAGTCTATTGGGGTTAATGCCTTAAAGTTTCATGTCCCGTAGTTTGTAAACAGTTTGTACGAACGCTTGTGTTGTATAATATATGATATTTTACTTCACATCTTGTATTTTGCTCAGTTGCATGTTTTATTTGAAGGAAATCGAAATTCGAGATTTCCATGAGCAGCGGAATAAGACTATTTCAAATTACAATCATGAATCAACAAATCATTTACAGTTGACTTCAAACATAAACAGTTATATAAATCATACAGAAATTACATCATGAAAGTCTCAAAAGAACAAGAGAAGAAACTCTACACAAATAGGCAGAAACATCTCCACGCTCTGTTCCGCGACCGCCCGAACAACAGCGACCATGAACACTCGATCTACACGACCGCAACACTGCAGGAACACAGCATGAACACTTCGCACTCGTCCTCAACGATCTCCTCGGTCATGAACTCCTCTGCAACAGCGAACGGCCTCCACAGCACCACGAATGGCCTCAAGAAAACCTTGATGATGTTGAGTTGAGTCTGACACCACCAACAAGGCGACCTTGGTATTCTCGATGTGAGAATCCAGAGGGTGGGCTCTGTTCGGACTTGGTATGAGGCAGACGAAGGGAGGAAATACACGACTGGGCAAGTGGGAGAAGGGGTGACCTATCATATAGGTCAATGCCCAATCGTTTAGATAAAATTATGCGATCATCTAGCTAAAGCTATGTGATCATTTAGTCTATCGTTTAGCTCGGTCTGTCGCATACAGACTCTACATGATCGTTTACCTTGGGCCAGCGATCGTCTAGAAAAGCTATGCGATTATTTAGTAAATACTGCACGATCGTTTAGCTCGCACCTGCACAATCGTTTAGCTTGCCCAGCCGTCGTTTAGTAAATCTGTATTTACTTGACGACCACCGTGAGTTTCTATATGCCGAGAGAAAACTCAAAATTATTTTCAATCTTTTGTAAAAACTTCATTTTCAAAATAGAAAACCAATTTCCTTTTAAACTCACGGTTACCATGATCCAATAACCACCCACTACTTTGGTTATTTAAAAGAAAAATATTAATTATCTAATAATTAATATTATTATAAATATAATTGATTACCAACTTATCATACTGTATTTATAACCTATAGTTTTAATATTTCATCTCATGAAACATATAAACCACAGTTCTTTTCCTATTCCATAGTACTTAATGTAAATCTCATTTATATCAATCCTCCACTAGATGTATCTTATACATTATACCAATTATATCATATATAATCAAAATACCTCTTATCAATTTGAACATTTCAAATCAACACCAAGAACTGATCCTCAACAGAATCCAAGCTACCAAGGGGATCTCATGGACCTGTAGCTCCGAAGCTCCAACGGTATGTGAATAACTAACTAAACTCTTTAGTCACGGGATCCACCATCACTTAACTTCTAGGCACTCCATTAAAGACTGACAGTTGAAGTCTCCTTACTACAGATATATTATGTGTCCATTTTAACCGATCAGCAGTGCGACAACCCTTCACAGATCGCTCGTAAGTACATCTGGGCCAATAACCGTTATGCCCTTGTAGTTACATCTAACTCCTTAAGTACCACTGATCCCTCTAATGAACATAAATCATAGTCCTACTATGACTGAATCTTCTCTTCCAAAGAGAAGTTGTGGTCACTATGTTCAAGCCCCGAAATTAGTTCTTAAGGGAGCAATCTCTCTACTTATCCCTGCTTCGAGAAAGGAGTGAATTCCATTTTGTGCATTGAGTTCCCAGCTCCCAAATCAGACAAGTCCCCAAAAAGGTAGGCATGTTGAGTTGGCAATCTGGCCACTCTCACCCATACTAATCAAAGGACCACCCTCAATGGCAGGAGTTCCCAATACACTCAGGATTGAGGTCGTGTCACCTATGGTCGTTTAGGTGAGATGCAAGTCTCTAGTATCAACAGCATTATATACAGAGTCTAGTCATCTCGTGGTCCAGGTCTTATACAAACTCTTTGTATAGGACACCCCCGCTCCACGTCTCCACACGAATGATCAGAATCTACCATCTATAGTAGTTTACAACACTTGCAAACCTCTAAAAAACGGGTCGTATCCATAGTGTCACCAAGATCAGGTATCCCACCTTAATCCTTATACTACAGATCGTTTTAAGTTATCACTTAAGGCATGATCCACTTATATATCACATATACATACTTAAGTTCACATAAGATAACCAAGGAGCTTTGTTTATTGGATATAAGTAATGCCAGAATTAAATAACACTTATTTTATTCATTGAACAATGTGTATCTTTACAAAATAACGAGACTCTGGGAGAATTAGGACACCAATCCCAACAATTTTCCACTTTTCCTAATGACTCGGGAGACTAATGTACAATACAATATAAAAATGTACAATATATAATAAACTAGGGCATACCCCAGTATCATCTCCCACTTGCCCTAGACAAGATGTCGCATGTCCCGCAAACCCAGAATCTCCAGTTGACCCTTGAACACTTTAGCCGTGGGGGCCTTTGTAAAGGGATCAACAACGTTGTGCTCCGATGCGATCTGTTGGACTATTACATCACTACGACGCACAATCTCCCTGATCAAGTGATATTTTCGTTCTATGTACTTACCTCGACGATGACTCCGAGGCTCCTTCGAATTTGCCACAACCCCGTTGTTAACACAATAAAGAGTGATAGGAAAATCCATATTTGGAACAACTTTCAAATCTATAAAGAACTTCCTCAGCCAAACAGCCTCTTTAACTGCTTCACTAGCCACTACGTATTCGGCTTCCATAGTGGAGTCTACGATGCATCCTTGCTTGATGCTTCGCCAAACTATAGCCCCTCCATTTTTAGTAAACACTAACCCCAATGTCGATTTGCGAGAATCTCGATCGGTCTGAAAGTCAAAATACGTGTATTCTATAAGGATCAGATCCTTATCTCCATACACAAGTATGTAGTCCCTCGTTCTCCGAAGATACTTGAGGATCGTCTTGATCGCCGTCCAATGATCAAATTCTGGATTGGACTGATACCGACTGACAATCCCTATTGCATAGCAAATGTCGGGTCGAGTACACAACATTGCATACATTAAGCTTCCTACAGCAGAAGCATAGGGAATTCGTCTCATCTCTTCAACTTCTTGATGTGTCTTAGGACATTGATCCTTAGACAGAACGATTCCATGCCTGAAAGGTAACAAACCCCTCTTGGAATCCTACATCCTATACCTGATCAACATTTGATCAATGTACGATGCCTGAGATAGGGCTACCATTTGTTCTTGCGATCTCGAATGATCTGGATCCCGAGAACATACTTTGTCTTACTCAAATCTTTCATTTAGAACTGGGCAGCTAGCCAACTCTTAATGTCAGTCAAATATCCTACATCATTCCCAATTAGTAGGATAACATCCACATACAGTACCAGGAAAGCTACTGAGTTATTGATGATCTTCTTGTAAACACAAGGCTCATCAACGTTCTGGTCAAAGCCAAACGACTTGACAGCAGTGTTAAATCTGATGTTTCAAGATCGAAATGCTTGTTTCAGCCTATAAATGGACCTATTAAGCTTGCAAACTCTTTGCTCTTGATCTGGAACTATGAACCCCTCTGGTTGAGTCATATAGATGATCTCCTCAAGATTACCATTCAGAAAGGCAGTCTTGACGTCCATTTGCCATATTTCATAATCATAAAATGTGGCTATGGACAGGAGAATCCTGATAGACTTCAGCATGATAACAGGTGAGAAAGTTTCCTCATAGTCAACTCCCTCAATCTAGGTATAACCCTTTGCCACGAGTCTAGCCTTAAAGGTTTGTACCTTTCCATCTACCACTCTCTTTCGCTTATAGATCCACTTACACCCAATAGGTTTGACCCCATCAGGTGGATCAACAAGCTCCCAGACGTTATTGAAGTACATAGACTCTATTTCTTGGTTCATGGCCTTAACCCATTCATCTTTATAAACATCCTCCATTGCTTTCTTAAAAGACAATGGATCCTCGACCCCATCATTCGTAATGACGTTTTGGGCTTTAGTCAAACCCATGTAGCGATCCGGTGGGTTCATAACCCTCCTACTACGTCGAGGTTGTTTAAACTCTTGAGCTGGTTAACTAGACATCCTGACCTCAACAACTCTTATTGATCTGTCGGTCTGCTCAACAACTCTTGTTGAACCCTTAGTAGTCCCAGTCTCACTTGAGATCTCACGTAAAACAAGCTTACTTTTTGGCTTATGATCCCTCATGTGATCTTCTTCCAAGAAGATAGAATTAGTGGAAACAAACACTTTGTTCTCACTTGGATCATAGAAGTATCTTCCTCTCGTTTCCTTAGAGTAGCCCACAAAGAGGCAAACCTTCGAACGCGATTCCAACTTCTTTGGGTTAGTTGCTAGCAGATGTGTCGGACAGCCCCAAATCCTGAAGTAGCGTAAACTACCTTGACGACCTCTCCATAACTCAATAGGTGTTTCAGAAAAACTTTTCGAGGGGACGTTGTTCAGGATATAACATGTAGTCTGCATTGCATAACCCCAAAACGAGTCTAGAAGATGAGCATAACTCATCATAGATCGAACCATGTCCAACAAGGTCCTGTTTCTCCTTTCTAATACACCATTCTGCTGAGATGTACCAGGGGCCGAGATTTGGGACACAATCCCATGTTCTAGCATATAGTTCTGGAATTGGAGGTTCATATTCCCTCCACCACGATCAGATCGTAGTGTTTTTATCTTCTTACCTAACAAGTTTTCAACTTCAGCCTTATACTCCTTGAACTTGTCAAGAGCTTCAGACTTACATTGCATTAGGAAGAGATACCAAAACCTTGAATAATCATCTATGAAAAAGATGAAATATTCATACCCACCTCGAGCTCTAACATTCATCAGACCACAGAGGTCTGAATGTACAAGCTCCAGGCTTCTTTAGCTCTGTAACCTTTTCCAGTAAAAGGTCGTTTGGTCATCTTGCCTTCAAGGCATGATTCACATACCGGCAAGGAGTTTTCTTCTAAACTCTTTGGAAGTCTACTTTTCACCAACTTCTCAATCCTATTGAGGTTGATGTGACCTAATCTTAGATGCCAAAGATGAGTGTTTTCCTTTGGAGAAACCTTTGGTCTTTTAGTTGTTGTTGCCGTACTGAACATTTTAGTGTTAAACAAGGCTTTTACAACTAACGGCCTTAGTACATATAAGTTTTTTTCCATTGAACCATAACTAATCTCCATTCCATTCTTGAAAATAAACACTTTATTCTCAGAAAAGAAGACGGTATAACCTTGTTCAATGAGACAAGAAACCGAGATTAAGTTCCTCTTAATATAAGGAACTACAAAAACATTATCCAGTAATAGATAACGTTTCTTGTCAACAAATAATTTCAGCTTGCCTACAGCAATAGCTGAATCAACCTCACCATTATCGACTCAAAGAGTCATCTCTCCCTATGGCAATGTTTGCCAGGAACTAAATCCTTGGTAAGAGAAACTGACATAATTGGTAGAACCTGAATCAAGGATCCAGGCAGAATCATCATTCTCTACCAAACATGTCTCCAAGACCAATAAATCATATTTAATGTCTTGTCTCCTCTTTTGAAGAGTAATGGGATGGAGGTCGTTTTCCACAAAATTCGTTTCACACGATTCTTTTCACTGTAATAAATTGGTCATTTTTAAAAGCTTTAAACAGAAATACTAACGAGTTGCTGAAAAGAAAAATATATTGACCTACGTTAGGTTTTAAGAAAATACCCGTTGTAAAACAAAATAACATCCAATAAGGTTTTAGCAAAACTAACATGAACCCCGCGTGACATTAGTTTCACAATGACACTTCAAAGGTTTAGAACAAAAGCCGCCTAAGAGAAGTTAGTTATCCCTCCTCTAAATTAAGAAGATCTCAACCAGTCATTAATACCAGAACAACTCTTGCTCCTATAACGACTAGCCATTATTGATTTGGCCAAGAGATCATTAACTTATTTAACAATCTCCCGCTTACTATAAATACTCTCTTCGTCTACCTTGATATTGACTCATACAAACACCATCCTAAGGGGGATGCATCCTAGGGCATCTCGAGGCCAAGCATGAATCTCACGGTGTGAACATACAGGGAGAAACGTGAGTGGAATCATAGACATATCTGATACGCCTCCTCCTCCCACTGAGTATTTTATAACCTAGGGTTTAGCTTACTTAGAAAAAAAACGGCTAAGGATTTTAACTAAGTGACTTTTAGGTTGTCCCGAGAGTAACTCTTACCTTGGATAGTTGAACAACTTTTGATCATCATCCATTAAACTCTTTAATGGAGTCTTTGACCAAAATGTCGCATGCTTGTTGAAAATCTATCTAATTCACATTTCCAGGTCGGTTTCTAGGTAGGGGTGTTACGTTTTCGTCAACTTAAGAACCCCAGCCTAGCCAGAACCCGCCTTAGACAAAAGGTCCCTTATAGATAAGTTTACAACAAATTTAATCTTTTATCCCAACCAATTTAATCCTATTAAACCAATTTGAAAAGATTAATATAGGTTACTAAACTCTTTAGAACCACTTGAACTTAGGTCTATCTCAATCCAATTTTAAAACCCTTTTAAAAAAACTTGAGTTCACCCAAAGTCTGCATGCAACTCTGAATTATTGATTTTAGATCGAATTTCCTTTATAACACTTATAAACGGAAACAACCACCATGCTAAGCTAACACATGCAAGGCATTCATAACGATTATAAACAGCCTAAGTGCCATGCTCAATGCATTGTCCATTCATTGCTACTTCTTTTATATAACACTTATACAAAACCGCAATGAAACAAGCAAAGCATGCTTTCATTCACCCTTAGGCTATAACAATTATAATAAAAGGATGATGCATGATAATGCTCACTGCATGCAAAATATAACTCTTATATTTTATGATGCATGCGCATGCTTTCAAGTAATTTCTTCATGCAAGATTATAACATTTATAATACATGATGCGCATAACCTAAGGTGAGTTTTTAACTATATGACAAACACTTTGGCATATAAGCACCATACATCACATGTATAAGCAATAAAAGTTGATGAACCGGGTAAAATTGCCTTAAAACACAAAAGAGAAGCTAAATATTACAAAGACAAGGAGTCTATGATTCAAACAGGCGAACCGGGTCTTGAACTGCTCAGCAAAGCATCGCTTCTCCAACCATCATGTACTAAGCACCCGTGATCGTCTACATGATAAAACAAACTCTTCGTTCTATCACTTACCAGTGCTCCCAGAGTTAAACGATCATTTAGCATTACTATACGATCGTCTAGAAAAATCCAAACGATCGTTGAGCTTTTACTACACGATTGTGTACCTTTACTAAGAGATGAAGCCTAAAGTACACAATCGTTTAGTGCGCTCTACACAACGCCCGCCTTCCGCGATCGCCTAAGCGACTACGATGCTGTGAAGCACCATCGCCTAAGCGATCACTTAGCTAGCATCTCCGTATCGCATACGCACGATTGCATAGGTAGTAACTAAGCTATGAAGCTTGCTATCTACGCAATTGTCTAGCGCGCGCCTTCTACTAAACGACGAGCATCGCATGCTCCCACTACGATCGTCTACCTCCAGCGCCTACGTGATCGTGCAACCAACGCCATGCGATATGGTAAACGATTTACCCCATCGCCTAGCATTAGCTAAACTATCAATTAGAAAATACTACACGATCGTCTAAAACGAAAAATTCAAACGATTGCTTAGTAAAATCCCTATGATCGTTTACCTGAGGCTACACGATCCGACCAACGTTTGATCTTCTTCTTCGTTGAGAACTGCATCACCATGCGCCGAAGCTTCATCACGAATGACTCGACGAACTCGAACTTTTTGAATTACAGACTCAATTGCAAAGTTAATTTCGCTAAAAAACACAGGGGCCGTCACAATTAACACTTTGTAATACTGAAAGCTTTAACAAAAAAGCAATCAAACCCGAAACGTTCATTAAATTCATCCACAAATGCAAAAAACTACCACGACTGTAAAAATGCGTTCGATTCAGATCTGTAATTTGGAATATCAGAAAACCTGGCTCTGATACCAATTGAAGGAAATCGAAACTCGAGATTTCCATGAGCAGCGGAACAAGACTATTCTAAATTACAATCATGAATCAAAAAATAATTTACCATCGACTTCAAACATAAATGGTTATACAAATCATACAGAAATTACAGCATGAAAGTCTCAAAAGAACAAGAGAAGAAACTCTACACAAATAGGCAGAAACGTCTCCACGCTTCGTTCTGCGATCGCTTGAACAACAGCGACCACGAACACTCAATCTACACGACTGCAACACCGCACGAACACTTCGTGCTCGTCCTCAACGATCTCCTCGATCACTAACTCCTCCGCAAAAGCGAACGACCTCCACAGCAACAAATGGCCTCCAAAAAACCTCGATGATGTCGAGTTGAGTCTGACACCACCAACAATGCGACCTTGGTATTCTTGGTGTGGGAATCCAGAGGGTGGGCTCTGTCCAGACTTGGTATGAGGCAGACGAAGGGACGAAACAACGATCACGTACACGACTAGGCAATGGAAGAAGGCGAAGACCTATCGTATAGGCCGATACCCAATCGTTTAGATAAAGCTATGCGATCATCTAGCAAAAGCTATGTGATCGTTTAGTCTATCGTTTAGCTCGGTCTGTCACGTACTCTACACGATCGTTTACCTTGGACCAGCGATCGTCTAGCAAAGCTATGTGATCGTTCAGTAAACACTGCACGATCGTTTAGCTCGCACTTGCACGATCGTTTAGCTAGCTCAGTCGTCGTTTAGTAAATTTGTATTTACTTGACAAGCATCATGAGTTTCTATATGCCGAGAGAAAACTCAAAATTCTTTTCAATCTTTTGTAAAAACTTCTTTTTCAAAATAGGGAACTAATTTTCTTTTAAACTCACGGTTACCATGATCCAATAACCACCCACTACTTTGGTTATTTAAAAGAAAAAGTATCGATTATCTAATAATTAATATTATTATAAATATAATTGATAACCAACTTATCATACTATATTTATAACCTATAGTTTTAATATTTCATCTCATGAAATATATAAACCATAGTTCTTTTTCTATTCCATGGTACTTAATGTAAATCTCTTTTACATCAATCCTCCATTAGATGTATCTTATACATTATACCGATTATATCATATATAATTAAAATACCTCTTGTTATTTGAACATTTCAAATCAACACCAAGAATTGATCCTCAAAAGAATCCAAGCTACCAAGGGGACCTTTAGTCACGGGAATAACTCTTTAGTCACGGGATCCAACATCCCTTAACTGCCAGGCACTCCACTAAAGACTGACAGTGGAAGTCTCCTTACTACAAATATATATGTGTCCATTTTAACCAATCAGTAGTGCGACAACCCTTCACAGATCGTTCGTAAGTACAGCCGGACCAATAACCGTTATGCCCCTGTAGTTACACCTGTCTCCTTAAATACCACTGATCCCTCTAATGAACATAAATTATAGTCCTACTATGACTGAGTCTTCTCTTCCAAAGAGAGGTTGTGGCCACTATGTTCAAGCCCCAGAATCAGTCCTTAAGAGAGCAATCTCTTTACTTATCCCTACTTCAGGAAAGAAGTGAATTCTATCTTGTGCATTGAGTTCCCAGCTCCCAGATCAGACAAGTCCCCAAAAAGGTAGGCATGTTGAGTTGGAAATCTGGCCACTCTCACCCATACTAATCAAAGAACCACCCTCAATGGCAGAAGTTCCCAAAACACTCAGGATTGAGGTCGTGTCACCTATGGTCGTTTAAGTGAGATGCAAGTCTCTAGTATCAACGGCGTTATATACAGAGTCTAGTCATCTCGTGGTCCAGATCTTATATAAACTCTTTGTATAGGACACCCCCACTCCACGTCTCCACACGAATGATCAGAATCTACCATCTGTAGTAGTTTACAACACTTGCAAACCTCTACAAAACGGGTCGTATCCATAGTGTCACCAAGATCAGGTATCCCATCTTAATCCTTATACTACAGACCGTTTTAGGTTATCACTTAAGGCATGATCCACTTGTATATCACATATACATGCTTAAGTGTACATAAGATAACCAAGGAGCTTTGTTTATTGGATATGAGTAAATGCCAAAATTAAATAATACTTATTTTATTTATTGAACAATATGTATCTTTACAAAACAACGAGACTCCGGGAGAATTAGGACACCAATCCCAACATTATTTGCTTTACCACAAACCAATAAACATAAAAATCCCTGGTTATCTGTATGTAACTCAAGCATGTATGTGGTGACATACAAGTGGATAATATCTTGAGTGATAACCAAAATGGTCTGTAGTATATGGATATAGGAGGGAAACTTTATCCTGGTAATGCAATGGATGTAGCCCGCTTTATGGAATGGTCACAAGTGTTGTGACTTGTCACAGATGGTCTGATCCTGATAATTCGTGTTGGGGACATACGAGTGGGGGCGTCTTATACAAAGAGTTTGTATAAGCCCTGACCACGAAGATAACACCGTTCATGACAGAGACTTTACTTCACTAGGATGACCATAGGTAACATGACCTCAATTCTGAGTGAGTAGGGAACTTCTGCCATTGAGGACGTCCTTTGATTTGTTTGGGTATGAGTGGCCAGGTCGCCGATTCAAACCTACCATTTTGGGAATTCGTCTGATTTAGGAGCTGGAAATTCAGCTACACAAGATAGAATTCACTCCTTCCCCGAGGCAGAGGTAAGTAGATAGATAGCTCCCTTAAGGTCTGATTCCGGGGCTTGAACGATATGGTGCCACATACCTTCTCTTGGACCAAGAAGTGTTCACACATAGTTGGACTATATTGTATTGTTCATTAGAGGAATCAACGGTGCTTAAGGAGTGATATTTAACTACAGGGCAAAACGATAATTTGACCCAATTATACTTACAAGCATCTATGAAAGGTCATCGTACTTATGATTAGTTATATCCGATGGACACGGAAATATATCTGTGGTAAGAAGAGTTCAACTGTTGGTCTTTGTTGGAATGCCTGACAATTAACGGATGGTGGATCTCATGGCTAAAGAGTTTAGTCAGCTATTTATGGGTCGTTGGAGCTTCGAGCCACAGGTCCGCAACGGAAGCGTGGTGGTCCCATAACCCAGAGTTTGTTCTAGGTATACAGATCTTTTAGGATCGTAAGAAAAAAGTGCTAGCACTGTCTCAGGCATCGTAAATTGACAAGACGTTGCTCAAGTACTCGATGCAGGACTCAAAGAGGGGCCTACTGCCGTTCAGACTTGGAGTCACTTTGTCTAAGGACATGTGTCCTAAGACGCCTCAAGAGGTTGAGGAGATGAGACAGATCAATCTAACTCAGGCCATGTTAATGTTGCTGACTCATTTACGAAGGCTCTCACGGCTACAATGTTTGAGGGTCACCTACGGAGCATGGGTCTATAGGATCACCCGCGGCTGGACTAAGGTAAGTGGGAGATTTTCTTGTACTGCACTTTTATGCCCTAGTTTATTGTTTTGTACTAGTTTATTGTACACCCCACTTCTCTTTAGAACAAGTGGGAGATTGTTAGGGTTGATGCCCTGAAGTCTCGTATCCTGTAGTTTATAAACAGTTTGTACGAATGCTTGTGTTGTATAATATAGGATATTTTACTTCACATCTTGATTTTGCTCAATTGCATGTTTTATTTGCTTTACCACAAACCAATAAACATAAAACCCTGGTTATTTGTATGTAACTCAAGCATGTATGTGGTGACATACAAGTGGATCATGTCTTGAGTGATAACCAAAATGGTCTGTAGTATATGGATATAGGAGGAAAATCTTATCCTGTTAATGCTACGGATGTGGCCCGCTCTGTGGAATGGTCACAAGTGTTGTGACTTGTCACAGATGGTCTGATCCTAATCATTCGTGTTGGGGACATGCGAGTGGGGGCGTCCTATACAAAGAGCTGTATAAGACCTGACCACGAAGTGTTTCGTCTCGTTATATAACACCGTTCATGACAGAGACTTCACTTCACTAGGATGACTATAGGTAACATGATCTCAATCCTGAGTGAGTTGGGAGCTCCTGCCATTAAAGGCAGTCTTTTGATTTGTATAGGTGCGAGTGCCCAGGTCGCCGATTCAAACCTACTATTTTGGGGATTCGTCTAATTTAGGAGCTGGGAACTCAGCTACACAAGATGGAATTCACTCCTTCCCCGAGGCAAAGTTAAGTAGATAGATAGCTCCTTTAAAGGCTAATTCCAGGGCTTGAACGATGTGGCATCACACACTTTCTCTTGGCCCGAGAGGTGTTCACACATAGTTAGACTATGTTGTATTGTTCATTAGAGGAATCAGTGGTACTTAAGGAGTGATATGTAACTACAGGGGAAAAACGGTAATTTGGCCCAATTATACTTACGAGCATCTATGAAGGGTCATCGTACTCATGATTGGTTATATTCGATGGACACAGAAATATATCTGTGGTAAAAAGAGTTCAGCTATTGGTCTTTAGTAGAATGCCTGACAGTTAACGGATGGTGGATCTCGTGGCTAAAGAGTTTAATCAGCTATTCACGGACCATTGGAGCTTCGAGCCACAGGTCCATTAGGTCCCTTGGGTAGCTTGGATAAAGTTGAGAATTAGTGTTTGGGTTAATTTAAAACATTCAAATTGACGAGAGGAAGTTCGATTATATATGATATAATTGGACTGGTTAATTATATATGATATAATTGGCTAAGTGTATGAGATATATTATTTTGGAGGAAATTAGATATAAATATGATTTATATCAAGTAGAGAAATTACTATAGTAGATATGTGATCTCAAACTATAGGGTAAGAATATAGTATGATTATATTTATTAATAATTTAATTGGTTAATTATATGATAATTAACCTAAAGTCTCTCTCGAACGTGCATTATTGGGGAACAACGTCGGTTATTGTAACTGATGAATAAAAATGAAATTTGTTTCATTTTGAAGAGTTCGAAAGAAAAAAGATCAGAAGGTTGTGTTGATGTGAAAATGTAAACGATCGCTTAAAGTCGAGAGCCTATACGATAGTTGCTCAGCGCCTAAACGATCGCATAGTGTGTCGAGTTTACTAAGCGATCGCCTACCTTTTCCTAAGCGATCGTTCAGTAAAATCTACACGATCGTGTAGTTTCTTCTAAGCGATAAGCATCTAGCTATGTGATAGCTTCTCATTCTCTCCCAGTTGCTTATTGCCTACATGATCTGTTCTTCCTCCTACTTCTACCAAACTTACCAAAGACCACGCTTTGGGTTCTCACTCCAAGAATACTTGGGCTCTTTTCTGGTGGTGTCATCCCTGTTGCGTTCGTGTGTTTACAGTTGTTCGTGTTGTTGTAGTCGACGCATCGACTGGGCATTGGTTGATCGGGTAGAGATCTTTCGCTGTGTTGAGTTCCATAGTTTGAAGAGCGTCTTCAACTGGTATGAGAACTCTCTCCCTTGGTAATGTTTGTTCAAAGCATGCCGTTAATTACTATTTGTTTGCATAACCGTGCGTTTAAATGTATATGGTGTATTTCGGTCACTGTGAAATTGGAGCGATCCGAATGCTGAGTTAAGAGATCTGAACGTGCTCGTGGAACTCTTCGCAGGATCTGATACCAATAGAAGGATCTCTTAACGAAGAGTTACAGAGCGCGTTCGGATCGCTCCAATTTCACAGTGATATATTTTTGTGTCCATCGGATATAACCAATCATGAGTACGATGACTCTTCACAGATGCTCGTAAGTACAGTTGAGCCAAATTACCATTTTGCCCCTGTAGTTACATCTCACTTCTTAAGTACCACTGATTCCTCTAATGAAAAATACAACATAGTCCAACTATGTGTAAACACTTCTCGGGGCAAGAGAATGTGTATGGTGCCACATCGTTCAAGCCCCGGAATCAACCCTTAAGGGTGATATCTATCTACTTACCCCTGCCTTGGGGAAGAAGTGAATTCCATCTTGTGTAGCTGAGTTCCCAGGTTCTTAATCAAAATGAATCCTCAAAATGGTAGGTTTGAATCGGCGACCTGGACACTCACACCCATACAAATCAAAGGACCGCTCTCAATGGCAGAAGTTCCTAACTCACTCAGGATTGAGGTCATGTTACCTATGGTCATCCTAGTGAAATAAAGTCTATGTGATGAACGGTGTTATATAACAAGATGTTAACACTTCGTGGTCAGGTCTTATACAGCTTTTTGTATAGGACGCCCTCGCCCGCATGTCCCCAACACGAATGATCAGGATCAGACCATCGGTGACAAGTCACAACATTTGTGACCATTCCACAAAGCCGGCTGCATCCGTAGCATTACCAGGATAAGGTTTCCCTCCTATATCCATATACTACAAACCATTTTGGTTATCACTCAAGACATGGTCCACTTGTATGTCACCACATACATGTTTGAGTTACATACAAATAACCAGGGATTTTATGTTTATTGGTTTGTGGTAAAGCAAATAAAACATGCAATTGAGCAAAATCAAGATGTGAAGTAAACTATCATATATTATACAACACAAGCATTCGTATAAACTGTTTACAAACTACAGGACACGAGACTTTAGGGCATCAACCCCAACATGGTGCGCTCCACTGCACCATGTTGGAATATTTCTTTAATGATGAAGGGTTCGGATCAACGCGATTTAAATTTTTCAGGGAAAAGTCATAGTCATGAATTGAATAGTAAGACCCTCTTCCCGACTTGGAGGTTCTTACCGCATATGTGTTTGTCGTGCCAGCACTTTGTGTGCTCCTTGTAAATCTTTGCATTCTTATATGTGTTAATCCTCCATTCTTCTAGCTCGACCATTTGAAGTTTTCTCGCTTCTCCTGCTTTCTTCATATCAAAGTTTAATTTCTTCATCGCCCACAATGCCTTGTATTCCAGTTCCAGAGGCAAATGACACGCCTTACCAAATACCAACGTATATGGGGACATACCTATGGGTGTTTTAAATGTAATCCGGTATGTCCACAACGCATTGTCGAGCTTCGCTGCCCAATCTTTTCGCAAAGGCCTTACCACCTTCTCAAGTATCAGCTTAATCTCCTGATTGAACACCTCGGCCTGACCATTCGCCTGCGGATGGTATGCGGTGGCCACTTTGTGGAGAATGTTATATTTGCGCAGCAGCTCCTTGACAGTATGATTGACAAAGGGAGACCCCTCATCACTTATTATGGCACGTGGGGTGCCAAAACGAGTGAAAAATTTTTTCTTCAGGAATTGAGAGACTACCGCCGCTTCGCTTGCGGCGCACGATACTGCCTCTACCTACTTGGATACATAGTCGACGGCCAGCAAATATAATTTTTACCATTCGAGGGAGGGAATGGTCCCATGAAGTTGATACCCCATACGTCGAACAACTCAAGTTCCAAGATGATGTTCATCGGCATTGCATGTTTCCATGAAATGTTACCTGTGCGTTGGCACCGATCACGCTTCCTAGCGTAGTCAGCTGTATCCTTAAACAATGTTGGCCAAAAGAATCCACTCTGCAAAACCTTGGTTGTGGTGTGCTATCCTCTAAAGTGCCTGATCTACATGTCATTTTAGGCCTTTTACTTAGAATTATGAAAATTGTTAGGCAGAATATGCGGCTATCATGATAAGGAATTCACGAGAAAATGAGCTTGTGACGATTAGCATGTTGAATCTCAGCTAACCCGTTATTTTGCATTATTATGCATTCAATGTTCTATTTTTGTAGCCAACATAGGAAATGAACGCAAACGCGAAAACTGGACCACCACATAGACGACCGCATGCGGAGAAACACTCCATCGCAAAGGCAAATGCATCGATCAACGCATAGATGTTGTGGTAATCAGTCGTATGTGTCCATCGCATGGGAGTTGCTCTCGTCAAGCGATTGCGGTCATCATGTAGAGTTGTGGTATTAAGTGAGTGCGGCCATTGAATGATTACAGCTACGCGACAATGCATTCTAATGGGATTAACGCAAGGTAGATGGAATGAACGCATCAACGCATCTACCTCGAGAAAAACCAAAAGATAATATTGACATTTCACCTACCACGCCGTTGGTGGCAGAGGTTCAGAAAGGACTAACACGCCGAATGTCAAACTCAGAGTAGTCGAAGTAATGGTGTCGACGACCCAAGCTCTATAAATAGAAGCCGATGAACTGAAATTCAAGTAATCCGGGGAGGATCTTTGTGATCTAGGGATTTTCCCCACGATCCAGACAAATGCGTGAGAAGATGGCTGAGAATTCTTCACCTCCTTCATCCATTCCGAGTGACGACTGGAGCCTTCGACCAGAGCTAGATCTCGAGAGAGTCAGCTCCTCCGCCCATCTATGGCACCACCAGCAGCCTTAACGCACATCCGCTGGGAGAAAATCTTTGCTTCCAGCCAGTCATTTCCTTTTCCTTTCTTTTCTCATATTGTATTGTATGACATCTTAGAATTAAGAAATTAATACAATTTGTTTTCAATGCATTTCTCTGTTCCTTCGAATCCATCTCTATCTTCTTTGCTTGGCATCTTTACTTTCATTGCAACACTTAGTGGGACTGCTTGGGTATTGCATACTTAGTCATGTGGACTAGGGATATGAAGCATGTAGCAACCCACCGAGAGGTGCGTTGCGCGAGTGTGTAAGTAATCTTATTTGCTTAGTGTGAAGCTACTACAATGCCTGTCTATAGGCTAACGCATTGCTTGTCTATGAATAAAGTCAACACAATCAACTGCCCGGGAGGGTAAGTGGTTGGACGCATTAAGCAAGGCATGCATTGTTCACTAGAGATAAGAGTAATCTTGCGTCAACCAAGTTCATGCGTTTGTCTTGTTTTATGTTGTGCTCAACACCCCTTTAAAGCTACTCGAGAGAGAGTCTAAAGAAAGAACCTAATGACTTGAGAGAGCTAGGTTAGAATCTAGACTCGAGAGAGCAAGATTAGATCGGCATAAGCAAGAGATAGGGACTTAGAGATAAGCTCTATTTGTCAACATGCATCGCATGCACCCTAGAGATAGGTATGATGATATGTGGTTGCCTTGTTTGTGTATCATCACATAGACAAGAATTAGAGGCTTACGTGTAGGCCCTATAGACACCTTTGCACGTACATCGCATGCGTTCTAGCATTAGAAGCTGTAGCATTCGCACTGAGAGGTGGTTTACTATTGTATGTGTCTTGCATGATCGCATGGCTTGCGTTGACTAAGGTTGTCCTTGCGGTCACTCTTAAGGGTTGCAATGAAAACATCTCCACATTTTATCTATTTTCCCACACATTTATTTCATGTCAAGGTTTGTCGCATCTCTACCTTTCATGCATATTCTCATTCCGTTGTCTGTTAGATAGAAGTAGGAGTAGGATTAACTTAGCAACATCCCTTCCATTCTTTTATTTATACCACCGCATGCACATCACCGCATACATATGGCTACAATGTTCGACCTCGGATTACCCAAGAAACTTGCGTTCATGCTATACTTGGTGTGAACGCAAGAAAACTTTTGGTAGGACGTAGGGTCATCGTATACATTCATTAACGCATTATCAGTCCAACGCATGACCATCGACGCATGACTATCAACACATATCTTAGGAACATGCATCGCATACCGCGTCCACGGGATTTTGGTTGTCGAATCAAATTGACTTCCAATTTCCCGCCACTAGTGCCCACCATATGGAGAGTCGTGACATTGCAATAATATGCATTGTTGAGTAGCATTTAGTACGCATAGTCGCAGAATCTGGTCTGCCTCCTTTTTATACAGATTCGGCTCATCCCAATAATAATATCTGCATTCATGTTTGAGCTTCCTCTATTGGTGGTAGGTATAATCTTCAGGAAATTGCTTGCAAACCAGATAGTTGACTATGTCTACATACCACGGTAGTTCTTTAATTTGAAACAGCTACTAATCTGGGAACACCACACTCACCTTTAACTCATTGTGGTCAACCTCAGGGTTTTCCAATCTAGACAAGTGATCTACAACTTGGTTCTCCGTCCCCTTTCGATCAATTATTTCTATGTCAAATTCTTGAAGGAGAAGAACACATCTAATCAACATCGGCTTCGCATCCTTTTTTGTCATTAAATACTTTATTGTCGAATGATCAGTATGGATGATACCTTTGTTCCCAGCAGTTATACTCTAAATTTTTCCAAAGCAAAAATTACCACAAGTAGCTCTTTCTCTGTGCTGGTATAATTGGTCTGAGTAAGATTTAACGTCTTACTCACATATGCGATGGGATGTAAGATTGTTTTTCTCTTCTGTGCTAAAGTTGCCCCCATCACATACCCGCTTGCATCACACATTATTTCAAAAGGAAGTGTCCAGTCAAGTGCAATTAACATGGGTGCGGTAATCAGTGCATTCTTCAAAATTCTAAATGTGTTGAGGTAATTGTCGTCAAAATAAAATTTTCTGTCAGCCTCCAACAACGCACTCAGTGGTCGTGATATTTTCGAAAAGTCTCTGACAAAGCGTCTGTAGAATCCAGCATGCCCCAAGAAACTTCGTACAGCCTTCACGCTTGTTGGAAATGGAAGTTTCTCAATTGCTTCTATTTTTGCTTTATCCACCTTCAACCCGTCCCGAGAAACCTTGTGCCCCAACACGATGCCTTCCTTGACCATAAAATAGCATTTTTCCCAGTTAAGAACGAGATTCGTCTCCTCGCATCTTTTCAGTATCTTCTCCAGGTTGGGTAGACAGACTTCATAGGTGTGCCCATAGACAGAGAAGTCGTCCATGAAGATTTCAACAGAGTCCTCAAGATAGTCTGAAAAGATGGCCATCATGCACCTTTGGAACGTGCTTGGCACGTTGCAGAGGTCGAATGGCATGTGGCGAAAAGCGAAAGTCTCATATGGGCAGGTGAATGTGGTCTTGTCTTGATCTTCTGGAGCAATCATAATCTAGTTATATCCAGCATAGCCATCCAGAAAGCAGTAAAAGTCATTTTCGGCTAGACGATCTACCATCTGGTCAATGAATGGTAGAGGGAAATGATCTTTCTTTGTGGCCACATTCAGCTTGCGGTAATCCATACAAATGCGCCACCCAGTGACGATCCTTTGCAGTATTAGTTCATTATTTTCGTTCGGGACTACCGTCATGCCACCCTTTTTAGGCACACACTACACGGAGCTGACCCACGTGTTATCTATTATCGGATAAATAATGCCTGCATCCAACCATTTAATGATCTTCTTTTTAACGACCTCTTTCATCGCAAGGTTAAGTCTGCGCTGATGTTCATCATTGCTTTGTGGTCTTCTTCGAGATGAATTCGGTGCATACAGTACGCTGGGCTGATTCCTCGAATGTCGGTGAGCATCCAACCAATTGCTCACACATGTTTCCTTAGAATGTTCATCAACGCATTCTCCTGGTCTTCGTTAAGTTCGGAGGAAATAATTACTGGAAACTTCTCATTCTTCCCCAAAAACGTGTACTTTAAGTGGTTTGGCAGGGTCTTTAATTCCATTGTTGGTGGTTCTACTAGGGACGGTTGTGTTGTTTTTCTTTCTTCTTTTTCCGTTGGCTCTTTTTCTTGGTTTGCGATCATCTCTTCTTCCTTGCTTGTTTTTTTTATGATCGCATTACAGGCAGCAATGGATGCGCTTGCATCTTCTTCTTCATTATCTTCGTCAAGCTTTTCTTCTTCAGTCAAATTCTGGTCGTCGTCTGAGCCATGTAGGTTTTCTTCGTCAGGAAACTTCATGGAACAGATTATGTTGAACTTGAGCTTCTATCCATTGATGCTCAAAGTGATCTCCCCTTTATGTACATCCATCTGGGCACGACCTATTGATAAGAATGGCCACCCAGGATGATGGGCACATCTTTGTCGACTTCGTAATCCAAGATGATGAAGTTGGTTAGTAAAATAAATTTATCGATGGTGATCAACACGTCCTTCACCTTCCCTTCTGGATGCACCAGAGATTTATCTGCAAGTTGGAGAGTCACGATCGTGGGCACAAGTTGTCCCACATTCAGCTGCTTAAAGATCGACAAAGGCATCAAGTTGATGTTGGCTCCCAGGTCACACAAGGCTTGCCCGATGTACAATCCTCTTATGGAGCAAGGTATAGTAAAGCTCCCAGGATCACTCATCTTTGGTGGGATTATTGATTTCGAACTTTGCGTTAAAGCCACCGTGGCAAACTTACCAGTACCCCTCTTCTTAGTTACCATTTCCTTCAGAAACTTCGTGTATGCAGGCATCTCCTCAATCACTTCACTGAATGGAATATTAATATGTAATTGTTTTAACATAGACAGAAAGCGTTGGTACTGTACCTCCTCATTCTTTTTCTTTCTGAGTCTCTACAGGAAATGTGGTAATTGCACTCTCACGGTCCCCTTCTCTGTTGGCTTTGAAGTGGACGCAACTTCTGGCTCTATTGCTTCTTTTTCTCCTTCTTCTTCTTGTGTCACCGCAAATTCAAGTTCCAACGCAATGGGAATAGTGCAGCTAAGCACTTTCTTTTCTCCCTCCACAGTTTTTCCACTTCATAATGTCACAACCTAATATTGCTCTTTACCTGATCCCCCTAGGTTACGTGGGAGTTCTGTTGAACACGACAGAGCCCCTTGCGGTCTGTTCTATAGCTCACTTGCAATCTGGCAATCTGGCCCATAAAAGATTTCCATCTGAAGGCAGTCTGGCAATCCGTTGTGTGGACAGTCCCTGACCAACCTCTTAAACCTCGCCCAGGCATCGCTGAGCGATTTGTCCATGTCTTGTTCAAAATTCGTGATTAGTTTCCTTCATCTAGCATTCTCAGTAGGTGGAAAATATTTCTTCATAAATTTCTTTACGACCTGTTCCCATAAAGTGATCTCTCCCGGCTCGAGGGAATACGCCCATTTTCTTGCCTGATCACAAAGATAAAATGGGAACAAATTTAGTCAAACTTCTTCGGCAGAGATGTTTGGGAACACAAAAGTATTTCAGATTTCTATAAAGCTACAGAGGTGGGCGTGCGGGTCCTCGCTACGCCGTCCTCCGAATTGTCTTACAGTCTGAATCATCTGCAGCATCATCGACTTCATTTCAAATCTGCTTCCATCGAGGGCAGGCCTCATGATTCCTAGAGAGAAATTATAGAGGTTTCGCGATGCATAGTCCTTAATGGGCCTATTACGATCGTTTGCCAGCAGGATTGGATTCGCCATGACATCGTTTTCATTGGTGCTCCGTTTCCAGGCTACTTCGTCATATTTTCTTTGTCTGACTATTGTTGTTGGCGGTCTCTTAATCGTCGTCTGAACGTCCTCTCAATCTTCGTGTTGTAATTCGCAGAGATTGAGAGCCTACAAAGGAATCAGAAAAATTACCATTAGACACTATTTTGCCGAAGTCCCCGGCAACGGCGCCAAAAACTTGATGCGTTATTTTATGATGTGGAACTATGGATGAAATACAATGATGAAAATGCGTTGAGCACTCAAGTTTTCTCGGTGGAATCCAAGTGTAAACCCCACTGATTTCCTGGTAAGTCCAGGGTCGAACTCAGAAACTTGAGAAAATAGGTTGCGGTGGTAATTTCTAGGAAGACTTTGCGCCAGTAACTCAAATAAGTGTGGGTTTTGTTGATTGCGGTAATGAAAAATAAATAAATGCGGTGGATTTGAGGAAAGTTTAGTTGTGTGATAGATGCACTGAGTATGCGGATGAATGGGTTGAAAAGGTCTTTAGCTAGCGTTACTTGGAAATGCGTCAGACTATGCGATCATGCTACAACCATGCACAGCAAGTCATTTTCCAATGCAAATGCAATGCTCCTAAGTCTAGGACGCATGTGTTGAATGCAAAAGTGTCCATAGAGCTTATTCCTAAGTCTCTACTCTTTTCCTATGCGATGATGCAAGATGCATAAAGGCAAGGTGACCGCACACACATATCCTATCTCTAGGATGCATGTGATGCGTTAATAGCAAACAGTGCTTATTCCTAAGCTTCTATCTCTTGATTATGCGTTCTAACCTGACTTTCCCAAGCTTAGATTCTAATATGACCTTCCCAAGCCTATATCCTATCCTTAGACTACCCTCCTGAGTATCTCTAATGGACGAATGAAGCATACATAATACAAGATAATCACATAGAATGAAGATCCCTAGTTGTGCTAGCTAAATGCTTCTCAACCTATTCAACAGATTTAGCTACTCATGCATGATAAACAGAGAGTAAACAGATATAGAGAAGTAAATTCCATTTCTATAAATGAGTTTGAATACAAAATAAAAATGGAAGGTAAAGGTAGAGAGCCCGGTAGCAATCCCTTGTTGACCGAGGCTTTTACACTGGAAATCTCTATTCGGTTCAAAAGATATTCCTACTTCCGCAGGAGCTGACCCTCTCTCTAATCTTAAAGCTTCCGGCCCTGTCCCAAGCTTACCGGAATGATCTGTTGACACAACCTCCTTCTCTCGCTTCCACCTTAAAACAAAAGAAAATCTAAGAATAAGGCTAAACTATCTATGGAAAAATTCTCTAACTCTCCGAACTGCTGAACTGGTGAACTTCTTTTCTGAAGGATGCCTTCGGTATTTATAGGGCTTCCAGGGTGAAAGGCGGTTTCCCTCTTATGATTGCACAAATGGGATGGCTTTAATTTCCTCACTGATGTGCCGAATATTTGTCACCAAAAGCTGAATGTACTTGTTATCGTTAGCGACTGTCAACTTAATTCGGATTCGACCGTCATCAGCTTTCTGTCCCATCGTGATTAATTATGTCTTTCACCCAGATGCGCCCACCAAGTTGCGTCAGCTCTATGCGGCAATCCTTCTTGAGTAGATGTTGGCGAACACAAATCACCGCAAAGTCTTGCGGTAATGCTGCTCTCGTCCATTGATTTCTTGTGATCGCTCTTTCCACCTTGTGTCAACGCATATTCTGCATAAAAATACAAAAATCAACTGTTTCTATACAATGAACGCATGCGACCGCAATGTTATAAACTTAATACTTTTTGGACACAATCTAACATATTTCATTAACGCAAACTCTCCTTGTTTAATAACTTAGCAATGTAATAACGTACATTTCTGCCCGTTATCAGACCATAAAGGTCATAATGTACTAACTCAAGAGGCTTCTTGGCTCTATAACCTTTTCCAGTAAAAGGTCATTTAGTCATCTTACCCTCAAGGCAAGACTCGCACACTGGTAAAGAATTTTCTTCTAACTCACTTAGAAGTCCATTCTTCATCAACCTCTCAATCCTATTGAGATTGATGTGCCCTAAACGTAGATGCCAAAGTTAGGCATTTGGAGAAATATGTCGACGTTTTGATTGAGTTTCAGAAGTTCTAAACAATTCAGTGTTATGGAGAGAATTAATGGCTAATGGCCTTAGCACATATAATTTTGATTTCAAATTTGCAGTACAAATAAAAACACCATCTTTATAAGTAAACACTTTATCCACATTCAAAAAGACAGTATATTTACATTGCAATAAACACTTTACATAAGTGAGGTTCCTTTTTAGTTCGGGAATAATATATACATCATTCAAAACAAGAAACCTATTCTGTAAAGCTAACTAAAGCCCTCCTACTGCCACAACTGAGACGACGTGCCCGGTGCCTACTCGCATCGTCATCTCACCAGCCTCCAACTGTCGCCAAGATCTAATCCCCTGAAAAGAAGAACAAACATGGTTAGTGGTGCCCGAATCAATTATCCAAGCTGAATCATCATTTACCTTTATCGGCCTTGGCCTTAGTCTTGGTTGTTTTCTGCTCTTTCAGATATTGAGGGTAGTTCCTCTTCTAGTGTCCATCTTGGTTGCAGTGAAAACACTTTCCCTTTTCAACCGGCAATGCCTTCTTAGGGTAACAGGCGGTGGGTTAGCAGGTGCCTTCCCTTTTCTCTTACCACCCTTCTTCTTCTTCCCCTTTCTAGAGTTAGAAGTAGAAGGTGTAGACTTCGTTCCTGAGGTCGAACCTCTATGGAACGTCCTGAAGGATGAAGTTACATTTTCCTCATCCTTCTTCCTCTCCTTACTTTTCAGTAAAGATTGGTAGGTCTGCAACTCGTTGAGGAGAGTTGTAAGGTTATATTTCACTTTGTTAAGAATCATATTGCTAACAAAGTGCAGAAAGCTCTCCGGCAATGAATGCAGGATTATGCTAACCTGACTACCTTCATCGATGGTAGACCCATTCAACTCCACCACATTAAAGTGGACCATCATGTTAAGCACATGTTCACGAACAAAGGTGTCTTCTTCCATTTTGGAGTTGAATATGTATTTAAGAGCCTTATACATAAGTTATTCAGACGGTTGTCCAAACATCCCATGCAGGGACTCCATGATCTCACGCACTGAGACCATAGACTCATGTTTCTTGGCCAAGACTTCAGAAAGGCTTGCCAAGATGTAGGCTCGGGCCTTCTCATTCACCCTTGTCTATCACTTGTATTCCTTCCGAACATTTTGAGTGGTATTAGGAGTTGGAATAGGAGGACAAGCCTCCGTGAGAGCGAACATGAGATCCTGGATGATCAGGATCGTCGTGATCATGTGTTTCCATGTTGAAAAATTATCGCCAGATAATTTTTCGGCGCTTAACAATGTCAACGTGGCTGTTGCCATTTTGAAAAAGTTGTTGCTGAAAATACGAACAAACCTTTATTAGATTTTGCTAAATCACTTTTAAACCAATCAGTTTTGCAAAATAGTTTCAAGTACCCTAAGTTATAAATTTCTATTTTGCAATGATGTCCCAGTGAGGCAGGACAAACGTCACCGGTGGGGTGATCAATTGTCCCTTCGTTAGAATGAGACATTCTCAACCATTAGGCAAAACCAACTCTTGGAACTGAACCTAACAACCACCATTTTTCGGTCCAGAACTGTTAACCTTTAACAATTCTGTGTAAGTGTGACCCCTCGCTTTCGGTGCCAGAGTTCTGCCCTAATGAGCCCACTATATGGAAGAAGTAGATTAGAACAAGAGACTAAGTTACTTTATCCTCTTATAGAAGATCAAATAAAGAAACGTGCAAAACTGCCATCCTTTAGGGGGACACTCCTAGGGTGCCTTGAGGCGATGCACAGTAACTTTATTCAACCTAACGAGGGAGACAGAGGGATATGCTATTGCACTTCCCGCTCCCACTTACTATGAACACTCTTTCCATCCACCTTGATATTGACCTACCCAAACACCATCTGTTAGGGGGACACGCCAAAGGTGCCGTGAGACCGAGGGTAGATCTCACGATGTGGACTATTTAGGAGAAACGTAAAAGGTTTAAGTGAAGCATCTTATGTCCCAAGTACCTCCCACTGAATGTTCTACCTAGGGTTCATTAACCTAGACAATCTGGCTACTGATTTTAATCTAAGTCGTCTTTTTAAACTCTAATCATAAACAACGTTTTTCTATGAAAAATGAACAAGTTCAAGTAGTTATTAAACACTTTAATGGACTGTCTTTAACTTGTATGCATGCATCAAACCTATCTAATTCACTTTTCCAGGTAAGTTCCCAGGTAGGGATGTTACGTTTCCGTCAACTTAAATACCCCAGCTTAGACAGAACTCGCCTTAGAAAAAAGGTCCCTTATAGATAGATTTGCTACACTTTAACCTTTTATTAGCCAATTTAATCCTATTAAACTGATTAAAAAATTAAAGCCTTAGGGTTGCTAATCATATTAGAACCATGATCTTGGGTCTATGTGATCCAAGTTTTAAACACTTTAAAACCATGAATTAAACCTAAGTAAGCATGCATGTCTTTCTTATTTCTTTTAGTTCTAATTTCTCTTTAACTTTTAAAAAGAAACAACTAAAACCATTGCGTACAACGAGGTGTTTATAAAATTTATAAAGTAACCTATGTGTCATGCTTTATGCAATGTCCAGTCATTACTATATATAACTTTTATATAACGCATAACAGCCAAGCAAACATGCTATCATTCATCCTTATACTATAACAATTATAATATA
This sequence comes from Benincasa hispida, assembly GCF_027475165.1. Classification (NCBI taxonomy): domain Eukaryota; kingdom Viridiplantae; phylum Streptophyta; class Magnoliopsida; order Cucurbitales; family Cucurbitaceae; genus Benincasa; species Benincasa hispida. The sequence goes on from NC_143478.1 coordinate 29,185,411, forward strand.
AAGATGATGCATGTCAATGTTTTTTATGCATGCATAAATATAACTCTTATATTATATGATGCATGAGCATGCTCTTACATAATTAAATCATGCTTCTCTAAATTATAACAATTACAATAAAGAGATGATGCATGACCATTGCATAACCTAAGGTGGGATTTACTATATGTCCATACCATATGACATATTAAAAACATATATCGCATGTAATAAATAAAGGATTAATGGACCGAGATGAGCCTTTACAAAAATCAAAATGAAATAACTCTATCTATTACATTTTTCGTCGAGCAAACCGATTCACAGGCGAACTGGGTCTTAAACCGCCAAGAGGACTTCATCGTGTAGTAAACATCATAGGTAGACGACCGTCCAGCGCATACTAGACTATAGAAGCAAAATAGTCAGTTACAAAGCGATGAAGCTTGCTGACCTAAACAATCGTCTAGTGCGCACGTGCGTTAAATGATACGCGAGCATCCCATCATCTACACGACCCGATACTCAGCGATCACGTACCCGATCGTCAACACGATGCGATCAACTCTTGATCGCATACCCCATCGTTTTACCGATGCGATCAACAGCGATTGCGTACCCCATCGTCAACACGATGCAATCAACAACGATTGTGTACCACATTGTCTGCATGATGTGATCAACCCTTGAACGCCTCCTTCCTTGAAGAACCGCAACGCTTGCTCCGATTTTCTTCACGAACGACTCAAAACTTCAAACAAACAAACTTTGAATACAGACTCGATAACGCATACCCTAACACTAAGGAATGAATGAATTCCTTCTTATGAAGTCGTGTTTCCAGCTCCCCAATCAGACAAATCTCCAAAATGGTAGGCATATTGAGTCGACGATACAGGGCACTCTCACATATGCACGTCAAATGATCGCCTTCATAGGCAGGAGTTCACAACTCACTCAGGATTCAGGTCAAGTCACCTATGGTCATCCTGGTGAAATGTAAGTCTCTTCTATCAACGATGTTATATAGAGAGACTATTCATTTTGTGGTCCGATCTTATACAAACTCTTTGTATAGAACACCCTTACTCACATGTCCTTACATGAATGATCAAGATCATATTATTTGTAGCATTTTACAAAAATTGTAACAACTATAAAGCGAGTCGTATTCATAGTGTCACTAGGATAAGGTACCCTCTTATCCTATCTACTACAGACCGTTTAGGTTATCACTTAAACATGATCCACCTGTATATCTCTACATACATGTTTAAGTTATAGAAGATAACCTTAGATCTTAGTTTATTGGTTTTGTGGGTTAATGCTACTAAATGTCAAATAAAATACATCTTATTTTATTAAATAAATAAATTATTTGTACGATACAGTTACAAACTACAAGACCCATGATTTAGGGCATCAACCCCAACATAGGGACCAAAATAGAACAAAACTCAAAATTTAAGGACCAAAATAGGATTTAAGCCTATATTATTTAATGAGATGTCAAATGTTGATAGAGATAAAATGCACTCATTTTTTTGTTGGGTTTTATTTTCAAGAAAATACATTTGTTATGAATTAGAATGTGTGTTTTCAAGTACACTAAATCAAATGGATTCATTGAACATCCTTTTAACAAGATTGCTTTTGAAATCTATTTTTGGATGCTGTGATCTAAGTAATGAAAATTCTTGACAACATTTGTTTGTATTTTGATGTATTCAAATTTTGAATTTGAATTTATAAAATACAAGATTACATTAAAAAGTATTATTTTTTTTCTTTTGATAAATATTCCATCTCAAGCTATAAGCATAATTTCTTATATATATAGAAAACAAGGCAACAATGAGAGTTATCTACTCCTTTTAAAATAATAATAATAAAAAAATAGAATATTTATCAAAAGATTAACCATAAAATGTTAAGATTATTTATCAGAAGATTGACCTTAATGGGGTGATTGGCATACCAACATGAGTTTAGTTGAGTTGGTAAAAATTTTCAACTCAATGTTTGCCCTACCAACTTTAAATGTTGGTGGAGTTGAGTTGGTTTTTTTACCAACACACTCTAACTCACTCCAACTCTTCCTCCAATTCACTCCAATATTTTCAATAACTCCACCCATCGACCACCTTCGGTAACTACCGCTACTACACTCAACGACACACTCTGATGATCACTTTTGCCAATCAACTATGACGATCAAATCTGAGTTTCGATAACCACCTCTAACGACAATTCCAGAGACCAACTCTGACGACCACCTTTGCACAAGTAACTTAGATAACCACCTTCAGTTGGTCAAAATAGTATTTTATCTATGTTCAATGCAATATTTATATATAGAAGGGTGATAAATAAAAGAAAGATCGTGCTTCTTGTTTTTCACTTATGACTTTCATCTTTTTACCTTCATATAATGGTTGTTACTAAAATAAAGGTTGTATTAGAAAATGTATTTTTTTTCCTTTCTTTTCTTTTGTAATAAATTAGTTCTTGCATTGATGTGGTTTGATACATCTTTTTTTAGATCACATCTCTACTCTGCCTCTATTTAGTCTTGGTGTTTCGATCTAATTCATCTCGGAACTTTGAAGGTATATTGCAGCATGTTTGATTTTAATTTCATTTGCATTTAGCTTCATTCTAATCTAACTATAGTTTGTTATCTTACTTGTAGGGCCCAAACTAATTGCACAATTCCTTCATTAGTTAGTTTGAGGTGTATTAGCTTTAAATTTTGACTACTTTTATTGTCCAAATTTTGTTTTATTATTGAGAAACAATTTGTGATGTATAGAGTGTCATTCATTGTTATGCATTTTTTCAACTATACATAGATATTTTGTTGGACATTGTTATTTCATCTGTTGGTGGCAAATTATACTTAATCATAAAAAATATTTTAATAAAAAAATGTTTGCAATAAATGAGTTTGCACAAAAAAAAATATTATTTTGTTGTATTAGTGTAAAATGTAAATAATTAAACGTTTGCACACAAAAAGAAGAAAAAAGTCACTAACCATGAAAATTGAATTTCACAAATTGGCAAAAAATAAGATAAGAATTAGTTTTACTTTTTAAAATTAACATTTATGATTGAGTTAAAATTAATTGAGGACTAAAATTGAGGGTCAGGGGTTCGAAAAAATTTGTCATTTTAGTATAATATAACATGTCTTTGGAGATGTAGATAAAAATGTTATGCAATTGAGTACTCAAGTTGTGTTTTGAAAATATGTTACAGAAGGAAAATCAAATAATTGTTCAATTTTTAAGCTTTTCAATGTTCATTATTGAGGGCTACGTAGTTGTAAAATGTTTTTCATTTGTTTGGAATATGTTTGGTATTAGAAATGGAAAAAATATATATTATGTAACTGAGTGTTCAAATTTGTGTTTACTATGTATTTACTTTATAGAAATTTGTTCTGTTTTAAGAATGAGAAAAAATAATAACATTTTTTAATGTTAAAAATTTTAGAAAAATATGCGTAGTTGAAAATTAAAAAAGAGAAAAAAATTCAAGACAAAAACCAAATTAGTTTAGAAAAGTTGCATTTAGAGATTCCAACTCAACTCAACTCTACACTTCAAATACAGACTTTCTAACTCAACTCTATACTCTGAATACAACTTTTTAACTCAACTCAATTCAACCGCCTAAACAAAGACATTTCAATTCAACTCTACATCCTTAATACAAACAATCTAATTTTACAAATAATCTAACACCTCACATAAATAATTACCAATGCTGGTCAATTCTACGCGCCAAAGGCTCCAACAAAAAAAATGGTCTAAAAACACTCGGCCCGTGAAAAATCACAATGGGCTGAAAATACTATGATTCAAATTTGGGCCTTGAAGAAAATTGGTCTCGCGATCCATTTCCCATTTGTAATTCGGGCTGAAATCTCCGGCGACGGCACCAGCTCGTTACCCCATGCTTACGGTTCATTTCCGGTGCCACTTCTTCTACTCACAGAACCGAGTGTTTTCGGAACTCAAACGATCACAATAGATTCTCAGTTTCAAGCAGAATTTCGAACAAGAGAGGACCAGCGTCGCTCAATTTGGAAACGAGTAAAGTTTAAATGGCTCCATCCAGCGGTATAGCCTCTATTCGTTGGGAGTTGATCTCATTGAGACCTTCGGTACTTTGGTAAGGAGTTATATAATCTGTGATTAGTTCTAACAGTTTTCGTCTTCAATAAGTAGCTAGCATGGTATGCAATTCGATTGATTACATAGGAATGTGTTCTAAATCAGTTATTTCGCTGTTGATTTTGCATCTCTAAGGGTCTGTTCGTATGATTCTTGTATTTGTTGATGATCTTATGCTTACTGGCTATGATGCCACTCTTGTTTAGTTCTACATGGATATGCAGAAGAGAATTCATATTCTCATTTGGACCAAGTTATATCTTTAACTTCGAATAACAAAAGAAGTGTGAAGGGAGAGTCAACGTTTTTTTGCTCTCTAGGACCTTTAAGCGTTGTATTCTTTTAGGTTTATTCCTTAATATAAGCTGTTATTGGCGTTCTCTGACCAATCCAATCTCCACTGCAGTACACATGGTGGTTTCCTATATTATCTCCATCTTTACTAATAATACCAAATCTGACATTCCCTCAGTTATAAACAAACTTAGTCAGCTTGCTCAGGCATCACCTATCGTGTAGTGCTAAGCACCTAAATAAGAGTGTTGAGGTATCTTAAGGGCACCATGCTTCTTGATTGATGCAAATGATAAGCCTGTTTATCAGGTCGTTCTCACCAGTTATCGTGATGCTAACTGGTCTAATTGCCTTGTTGAGAGCAAACCAATCGTAGGGACCACTGGATTAGATTCCAATTCTCTGCGTGTTTCAGTTGAATTAATTTGGCTTCAAGCTTCATTTCATGAACTGGGAATCTCTCTTGCTGTTATTCAATCTTCTGATGTGGTAATAACGGACCACTGCATTAGATTCCAATTCTGAGTTTCAGGCCCAAACTAAACCCATTGAGATTGATTTTTTATATGGATAATTGCGATGGGCAGCACTATTAGAACTAATAATTGAGTGTATAGCAACATTTTTAAAGAATAACAAATATAGCAAAATTTACCCACGATAGACTCCTATCAGTAATAGACTTTATCATCGATAGATCCTACCAACGATATAATCTATTACTGATAGACTCTGAAAGTTGGATCTAAATTTTACTATATTTGTAATTTTTTTTGCATCGTGCTATATCTACTAATACTTTAGGTTTGATTGCTATATTTGCAACTAGCCCTATACATAGTTTGTGATCAGATCTTGTAGATTGGAAGCTCGTCAATTTTCTTATTTAGATCAAATTTTCCTGTGAATCTTTCGAACTCACGTTTCTTGCTTCTCGGAGGTAAATTTGGCCTTGTAGAATCTTCTTCAAGTTTGAGGGGGGTGTCAAAGAACACAAAATGCTACCCCTCAAACTTCCCAACCAACTGTATCTCGTGCTTGAAATTTTCAGATTCTCTTCAATCACTCAGTATATGTAGATTGTAGTCTTGCTCTTTCTCAAAATTTCTAGCCAGATAATGAAAGCTGTAGAAGAATCCCAAATAAGTTTTCTTATCAAAATCACGGATTTCACTATTACTATTGTTGGCTGGGAGCACATGCACGTTGATAATCTTGAAACGGAGGTGTTTAGGTTTGTAAATGCCTTCAATGCTGTGAAAATAGTCCGAGTATGATTCTGTGCTCTATCTTTCTTGGGGTCTGATGTCTACTCTCGGGAAATTCTTGAATAAAGGCAAGGCCAACTGACATACTGTATGTTTGTATGGACTATATGGTATGTTTACTTTATGAGCTAGTATCAGCAGAATAGTTCTACGGCTTTTCTTATATTATGTTATTATTATAAACTTAAATGCCTGCACTAATTTGTACCTTAGAACGTGATATTTTGGAAGTAGCATTCATTGTGTGCTAGAAAATCTATGCTGGTTTTGGATAGGTACAACTGGAAGGGGGAAAAAAATTCTCACCGCTGTGGCCTGTTGAACCATCTGGCTAAAAGAACCCTCCTAGTGGGTGTCCCCTGAAATTGTTAATGCTTATTAAATGCAACGAACAATTTCAACCCCACAACACCAAGCTCTCTCTAGTAGAAGGGATTCTAGAGCTTGCTAAGTCGCAACATTAGCTTATATTTATTAATATTTTTTCCAACTTGGTTATTCTACCTAATTTCTATTTCTTTCATTAATAATTCTCATTGATGACCGTAGTAATGGAGCATGTTCCTTAATTGATTACATGACAAGATACTAGCTTTGAGCCTTTGAGTGAGTTGTAATGATACGAAATCAAAGGCATGGTGAAAACTGTGATACCAAATGATATGCCAACCTGGTAAGAACAAGTACTTCCTAAGCGCACATGGTAACACCCAGTAAACATACAAGGAACCGCTCTAGGGGAAGAAAGCACTAACCTTGATGGTCAAGCCTTTGAAAAGGGAAACTCATTCTCCATCCAAAGTCAAAAACACTCCACAAGTTTGAATGTCTCTTAAGGGCCTATTTGAGGGTCCAATATCCTATGTGGAAAGATGATATAGCCCCTATATCACTATTTGGCCCACTGAAATATCATCTCCCCTTTTCACTTTCTTTAATATGTGCACAGTAACTCTCATTTAACAACTCTCTCAGCTTCTCCACCCTCACTTCTTATGTCTCCTCCCTTCTCACACCCAATCGTCACTCTCTCCTCCCTTCCTATGGTCCACTTACGTTTTTATTTCTTTATTCTTTTCATGAGTTTATTTCATTATACTTCGAGTGCAATTTTTTTTCACTACATCCATTTTATTAAAAAACCATGTAATTTCAATCTAGTTCCATGCACCCATTTTTTACATTCAATTTACATACATCATTTTTTTCCTCTAATGTCCTGTGATAGAGTATATTAATAATTTATTATCTATAAATTATGTCATTCAAGTTTTCATTTTTATTTCTTTAATATATCAATTATTTGTATGTATAATGCCTATTAAAAAATCACAATATTTTGGATTAAATCTTTGTACACAATTTCTAAAATAAAGAAAATCTCTTCATATACAACATCAATATTCTAAATCTACTCTTCAAAAGCTCATTATAAAATCTCAATAGAAAACTCATCCGTGAATATATATGAGAAAAACCTAACGATATCCCTCAAATCAAAGAGAAGCAAATTTTTTTTTAAAAAAATGTCTCACTAAAATATTTAACTGTTCATTCATAACTCTTTAGTTCTCGATAGTTTTTAAAAATTAAACTTATAAATACTACTTTCACTCATTTATTTTTATTTTTTTATTTGTCTTACTTTTGTAGACTCTTTTCAAAATTCAAGTCATGATTGAAAATTATATATATATATATGTTTAGTATTAAAAAGTGGGAAAAGGTTTTAGAAAAAAAAAGTCGGTACGTCCATCCCTGGCTTAGAATTTAATTTCGTATTTTTAAATGTTGGGATTTCGTTGATTATTTACGATTAATCTTAAATTTTGACTGAGTTTTTTTAAAACAACAATAATAAAGAATTATTTAAAAGACAATAATTGAATACAAAAAATTGAATTGATATAATAATTAAATTATAAGATCTAAAAAAAATAGTGTTCATACAAGCAAATTATTTTGGAGTAAAACTAAACTAGATATCACAGACATATGAACTTTGCACACCAAAACACAGACATATGAACTCAGGCATAACAACTCTATATACCCAAACGCATACTTATAAACTTAGACAATGCAACTCTGCACCCTAAACACAGACATCAGAACTCCCCAAACATCAAAACTTCAGACATCTTATATCATCTCAGCGCCTCAAACAGCCCCTTGGGAACATGTAACATACTCTTGATTTGGAGCCACGAGAGGAACTCTTTCCATTTTCATTTTACCAAAATGTCTAACCTCTTATATCTACAAATGAGAACCCTAAAACTAACCTAACATGAATAGTGTTAGTTACAAGTTATTTGAGGGTCTCTAAATTGACAAAATGAAATACATCTGACTCCACTTTCGGATCGAAGAGCTTAACAGCACATTAAAAGTAAAGTACAAGGTAAGGTTGAAGGTTACAAGATAAACACCCAAATTATCCCTAAACCTTGAATAATCCCTAATGGAAGCTTTTGAGAATGGGTGTCTTCATGTTGCCTTCTCTCCACTTGTTCTCCTTTCTCTTGAAGTTCGATATCTCAAATGTTGAAGTGAAGATCCCTTTCTTCTGTGATTGATCTTAGTGCCATTACGTCCGATTCCATCTTCAAAGCTATATGCTAATGATCAGAGGACAACTTAAGGAATCTCAAGCATTAGTGATTGGACATTAGTAGATGCAACTACACAACGTGGTATGATTGCATTTCGACCACAACCTTAGTCGTGAGAAGTAACTCACCGTTACAAGATCATTAGCTTGAAGATTGATTGACGTTCCAGCTATTGATATCGCAAAATGATTTTCCTCAAGTTCCTTTTTGTCTAACTATGAACTCTAGCGAAATCTGTCGAGGAACTCTATGCTGCATTTTTTTTTCTGATGGAATGGAAACAAAACTAGATAAATTATGAAATACCAAATTTGCTGGTGAAGGACATAATAATTCTTTTTAATGCAGATTGGAGGTTAGACCATGAGTGCTATATAGGAAGCTTTTATCAATAATCAAACCAGTTGGAATTTCACAACTATTACCCTCTGAGAAAAAACAAGGTAATTAGCATTTATGACAATGTTATCCTTTAAACATGAATCAAATTTTCTGGAAAAATGAACAAATAATTAGTTTTTTTTCCCTGGATGTGCGACATTATATTCTCGACTAAAAAAGTAGGGGATAATCAGTTACTTCTTGCTTCACAGAATATCAAAGCTATCAATTATGGTGCAAAGTACTTTAAGGCAAAGCCTATTTTTGGTACCCAACATGAGTGAAAGTACTATGAGATCAATATTGGCCGAAGGATATAGAAGGATAAAGAAAGAAAAAGGTCATGTCCTATTCACGTTGGATTTATCCTCATGTTTCGATATTTTTCCCTTATTGTTGCTGGACTTTTAATATTAATATTATTGTTTTCAAAACTTTTTAGAGAAATATTGTTGTTTTGAAACTTATTAGAGAAATATTGTTGTTTTGGGAGTTCGAGGCTAGAGGTCGAACGTTGAGAACTCGACTAATGTTGAGGTCGAATGTTGAGAACTCGACGAACAAAGAAAAACTTGGAAACAATACATAGGTCGAAACTTCAACCCTCGACAAGGGAAATCTTGCGAATCTCGCTTAGGTTGTCGAAGGTTGAAGTTTCGACACACATCCATCCTCGAGATTGCAGGTTTATTACTTTTCTTTTTCCCTCATAGAGGAAATAAAGTAATGAGATGGTATACTATATGTATCTGTGTACTCGAACTGTTTCTAACAATCTATGCATTTTGTTATCATTTCGAATTAGACGGAGGCTTGTGGGATTGACGTGAGTAGGTGGGGATGGCTATATTTCTGAGAGCGAACTCCAGGCGAATATAAAGCGCATGGATACAAGTTATGCCTTGGAATGAAAGACAATTCCCTATGAACAAAATTTTGTATATTAGGTTGTCGAAGGTTACACACATGTCGAAACTTCAAAGCGATTAAGGAGATAAGTGGGCTGAAGCAGATTAAGGAGAGAGCAAGATTCAAAGCGAGATAGTAGGAGAGAGCGAGATGTTGAACGAGATTTTAAGAGAGAGCGAGATTCAAAGCGAGAATATTGGAGAGAGCGAGATGTAGTTTATATTGACTAATCTAACTAACATTGAACTTGGCAAAATGAAATGGTTGAATAATTGAAAAATGAGATTATTCAGGAATACACATTGAATGCTAGATTACGCATTGAGTTTCTAGTAGTAGATCTATAATAAAAAAAAAAGTGTTTGTGATTGTTCCAGAAGAAATGAAAGCTAGTAATCATTAAAGGAAAAATAACAACAATAACAGAGAGAGCGAGATATTGAGAGAGAGCGAGATCTTAGGAGAGAGCAAGATCTTAGGAGAGAGCGAGACTAAGAGAGCGAGAGTCTTCACTTTATTTGAACTTTCCATAGAAATATATATATAAAAAAAAAAAGCTAATAATCATACTATAATTGAATAATCATTAGACTATAATTGAATATATTAGAATATTATACTATAATTGAATAATCATTAGACAATAAATTGAATATATTAGATTATTATACTATAATTGAATAATCATTAGACAATAAATTGAATATATTAGATTATTATACTATAAATTGAATATATTAGATTATTATAATGTAAAACTTTATTGATTACAAAAAAAAAATTGAATATACAGTAGATTATTATAAAAAAAATTGAATATACAATAAATTATAATAAAAAAATTGAATATACAATAAAATGAATATATAATAAAAAAAAATTATTTATTATTCAATCCCTAACTATCTGGAGCCCGTCTTAGTAACGAAGGACACTTCCTTCGATTATGTCCTAACTGGTTACAAAATCCACATCGTTGTCGAGTGGCTGGTTCTGTCCAATCCATCTCGTTGTGATAACGTGAACTTTTCGGTCTACCAGGTCTTCTCAACAACGATGGATCAGGATGTAAGACGGGCATATTAGGGTGCGTGATCCAGTAATCTTCATGCGGTACAGGTTGAAATTGAGGAGAGTAACATTCAGCATACGTTGACAATTTGTAGTAGTCCTCAATAAAATCTTCGTAGTTCATGTTAAAATGTGAGCAAACGGCCATAAAATGCGAGCATGGAATGCCGAATGCTTGCCACTTGTTTCATTGGACAGAACCAGCCACTCGACAATGATGTGGATTTTGTAACCAGTTATGACATAATCGAAGGAAGTGTCATTCGTTACTAAGACAGCTCCAGATAGTTAGGGATTGAATAATAAATAATTTTTTTTTATTATATATTCATTTTATTGTATATTCAATTTTTTATTATAATTTATTGTATATTCAATTTTTTTATAATAATCTATTGTATATTCAATTTATTTTTTAATCAAAAATTTTACATGATTCTTTACCCTCACACTTTTCTCTACTATTCAATTATAGTCAATTTTAATGTATATATATATTTTTTCAGATCATGGCTTTAAACCCAAGACCTGTTGATCCTGATGTTTTGTACGACCAGTCCATTCATCGATCATATGTTGTATGGCGAGATCGTACTACTGGAGAAATATCTTGCAGACGTCGAGAGGCAGGATTTATTCAGTTGGACTGGCATCTGATCACAGCCTTGGTCGAGAGATGGAGGCCCGAGACGCATACATTCCATATGTCTGTTGGAGAGTGCACTATCACTCTACAAGACATAGAAGTGTTGTTGGGGTTACCTGTTGACGGTGAGCCGGTCACCGGAGTGATGTACGATGACTGGTTAGAAGTTTGTCAACTGTACCTCGGTGCGACCCCACCTGCCGACAAGATTAAAGGATCGAGGTTAAGTTTAATATGGTTAGGAACACAATTTCGTGAGCTCACAGATGATGCAGACGAGGAAACCGTCATAAGATATGCGCGAGCATATATACTACAAATGATGGGTGGAAGTCTGTTTTCAGATAAATCAAGTCATTTTGTTCACTTGATGTTCCTGCCACTGTTAGCTAACCTCCATGATGCGGGGCGGTATTCGTGGGGTGGAGCATGCTTGGCATGGTTGTATAGACAACTATGCAAAGCAACAAGACCTGAGGTTCGAGAGATAGCTGGGCCTCTCATACTTTTGCAACTATGGGCTTGGGAGCGATTTCCAACAATGGCTCCACAGCTACATCATGTTAATGACGCTCAGTTAGTTGGACGAGCCTACGGTTCTCGGTATGTTGTTTTAATTCAATTTAATTTTTATATCACTGATCTAGTTAATTTAAATTCTAAATTATCAATTTAAAAATTTAGGTGGAGAGACAAATTTTGTGTGACTAGGACAGCCACACATGTAGTCAACCAGTATAGATACATGTTTGATCTGCTTCAACCTGAACAGGTACATTACACTAAACCTAATTGATTATTTTATTCACATTTTTATTGTATTTGTCTTTAATATTCTCTAATATAATATTTTGTGTTTCAGGTTATTTGGGAGCCGTACAAAATTATTGTGCATACTTTGCCTAATTTTTGTACGAATGGTCAAAACATATGGCGGACGATGAGTCCTCTCATATGTTTTCACATTGGTGAGTGGCATCTTCCTGACAGGGTGATGAGACAATTCGGTTTTCAGCAGGATGTCCCATCGCCTTGTAATACTGAACCCGTACTGCATGATATTGACCTAAGGACTGGAGATTGGTCCGAAAAAGTTGCACATTTGGTAGTGCGATGGCACTATCGTGCAAGGTTTATTGCAGTGGGGGTTTCTCTTGAACAGTTTGACACAGATGTCACTCCAGAATATATTCATTGGTATAATAATATCACAAGGCGCTACGTCACTCGTCCGGGAGCAGCTGTGGGTCATCTGGTAAATGAATGAATATTATCTAATTTTTTTAATTTAAATTTATTTTAAATATTGTCTAATTGTTTTATAATTCACAGAGATCAAACAACAGTAGACTCCGTGAGGTTGCGAATGATCCGAACCAGGTTCTTGCTATATGTAGTGACAACCAAAGCTATATGGAGGAAATTCATTATATGTACAATATACCTATTGTTCCTCCACCAGCTCCTAGATGTAGAGGACCTGTTCGGGAAGAGGATGAGTTTGATAAGGTTGCACATAATGTGGAAGAGTTACCCCCTATGATGCAAACGCAGAGTCAAACTAATTATGTTAGTCTGATGACGATGATGTCAGCATTTAGTTCAGGACATTATGACTCAGAGGTTGGTCCTTTGTCTTCCTACGTGTATGGACATGGTCGGGGTCGGGGAGAGCATAATGAATATTTATATTATGAAGCGCCTGCAGAGGTATCAGAGCAACATCAAGAAGAACCCGAGCAACCTCAAGTTCAAAGTCGACGGCGACAACCAGCTCGAAATCGACGACGTCCGCCTCGTGGGACACATTGATTTTTGTTATTATTTTTATATAAATGAGATATTTAATTTACATTCTTTTTATTTTTGTGAGTTATTATTTTTTTAATTTATTCTTTTTAGAGTTTAAATAAAATAATAAAATATTTTTAGAAATTGTTTTTATAAAATGGAAAATTAAAAAAAAAATTAGAAAGAAGAAGGTGGAATGTGTAATAATTAAAAAGGAAAAAAAGGGAAATTTATACAGTATTCTCACTCTCTATCAAAATCTCGCTATTTCACTCTCGCTCAAAATCTAGCTCTCTCATAATCTCGCTCTCGAATTTGATTGGGAAGTTCAGTGGCAAAAAGAAGGAGATTCATTAGCTCGTTATTTATTCAACAAGCTTTGGAAGGAATTCCAGGGGACCTTATAAAAATTTTAGAAATACGATATTTTGATAGAGGAAGGTCTCCGGAATGATAATTAAATAGACTCAATAATAATGTTAGGAAGGTCAAGGTCGAGGGTTCAAAGTTCGACGTACAAATGAAAGGAAAGTTAAGGGTTCAAAATTCGACCTATCTATGAAAAACTAGGTCGAATTTTCAACCCTCGACTTATTTAAATATATATATTTATAAATAGTTTGAAAACAACAATATTTTCCTAAATAGTTTCTAAAAGGACAATATCCTCTTAATTTTCCCTGTTGTTGCTTGTTTTTCATAGATATATATATATATGTTATTCTAAAAATGGGTCCATTTGTTATTTGGTTATGAACCAAGATAAACAAAGTTTTTTTTCTTGGAGTAACAATTGAGATTGGCGGTTCGAATTCCCCTACCCTTAATCGGTGTTATTGCATTTTTTCTTTAAAAGGGCTTCTTATTCTTACAAGTTTAACAAATTAGGTGTGCAGCACACAAGCTTTGGTTTTGCAAACATGTCAAAACCCCAACTCAGCCCACATTTCAAAACGTAAAATGACGTTTATGCTCTCCACGTTTCAACTTCACCTCCCTACATTTTAGGATTTCACTTTTTCACTACAATTTCCTCACTCTTCTCCTTTCAATTTCCTCACTCTTCACCTTTCAATTTCCTCGATCAATTTTCAACTCCCCTTACTCTCTTCAACTTCCATTACTCAAGAAATCATCGATCATTGTTCATCGTTCATTCACTGTTCACCGTCCGTTCATCTTTCTCGACCATCAGTGTATCATTTCGTCTTCTTCCCCTATCATTGTGTTGATTGTTCACTGTTCGTTCACCTTCCTTTCAACATTTCTTTTCCCTTATTCAATCTTTCATCTTCCGACCATCGCTGTGTTGATATATTTCAACCAAAATGGCAAGGTATTTCACACTTTTTGCCATTGATTGATTTTTTTTTCTAAGTTTTCTATTATTCTCTTTTTGTCGATTACTGTTTTTTTTTTTTTTTGTCTTTTAATTTGTTGACAATATTTTGTTGTTTTCTCATTAAATATTAACAAAACCGGAGAAAGATTGAGAAACTAAAACAAAAAAGAGGAAATAAACTTCAAAAAAGGTGAAAGTTCAAAAAATAGAAAAAAACAAAAAACAAAAAAAGAAGACGTCATCGAATAATGAGGTAAGTATTGTACTGATACACTTAATCCACTTGATACATTTTATATGTTTGATACACTTGATGTAATATTGATACACTTGCTATGCTTCATTGATACACTTGGTGTAATTTTGATACACTTACTATGCTTCACTAATACACTTAATGAATTTAATATACTTTATACACTTAATATACTTCACTAATATACTGTATATGTTTTATATGTTTAATATATTTGATGCACTGCTGATACACTTGGTAAGCTTCACTGATACACTCGATGGATTTAATACACTTGATACACTTCCCTTTGATAGACTTAAAATACTTCACTGATACACGTGATATGTTTTATATGTTTGTTATACTTTATGTACTGCAAATACACTTGATATGCTTCATTGATACACTTGATGGATTTAATAGACTTAATACACTTGATATCCTGTTGATACACTTAATATACTTCACTAATACACACTTGGTATGTTTTATATGTTTGATACACTTGATGTAATGCTAATACACCTGATATACTTCGTTGATACAACATTTTATATGCTTAATACACTTAGAATATTGCAAATACCCTTCATATACTTCGTCGGTACACTCAATTGGTTTGATATACTACATTTGATTGTACTGATACACTTAACAGATATACTTCACTTGATTGATTTGTTACACTTGATACATTTGATATATTTGATGAACTTGATACTGTTGTTATATTCGATACACTTGATACATTTTATATACTTGATACACTTGTTTGCTAATGCATTTATTTTTATTCATTATAAATTTGACTGATTTAATTGTTTTCACTTTACTTGAACAGGATAATGTTTTATCGAACCTTGGAAACAAGGTTCATTACTATGCAAAGTTGCAAATATTAGAATCAATTGTTGAAAAATTGATTGAACAAATGCAAATGTCTAGGAAGGGTCCGTTTGGGCACCTTCTTGATATTCAAATCAAAAAGTGTCTTGAACAATTATTAGTTCACCCGATAAATCCACTTATGAGACTTTGATTTTCAATCTAGAGGGCAATATTGTAAAATTTGAACCGAGAGAATTTTATTTAATAGCTAGCAAGGTTTGATAAAACATTATCCTATTAAGTAAAGTGAAAACAATTGAAGTAGTCAAGTTTATCATGAATACAAACAAATGCATCAAGTATATAAAATGTATTAAGTGTATCGAATATAACAACAGTATCAAGTTCATCGAATATATCAAATGCATCAAGTGTATCAAATCAATCAAGTGAAGTGTATCAGTACAATCAAATGTAGTATATCAAATCAATTGAGTGTACTAGTGAATTATATAAAGGTATTTGTAGTATTTCAAGTGTATGAAGTATATAAAAGGCATCGTTTGTATCAACATTACATAACGTGTATAAAACATACGAAATGTTTATTAGTGAAGTATATTAAGTGTCTCAACATGATATTAAGTGTAATAAGTCTATTAAATCCATTGAGTGTATTAGTGAAGCAAAATGTATCTGCATTACATCAAGTGTAGCAAACATATAAAACGTATCAAGTGTATTAGTGAAGTATATTAAATGTATCAACATAATATCAAGTATATTAAATTCATCGAATGTGTCAATGAAGCATACCAAGTGTATTGGCATTGCATCAAGAGTATCAAACATATGAGGTGTATCAGTGAAGTGTATTGAGTTTATTAAATCCATCGATTGTATCAGTGAAACATACCAAGTGTATCAAACATATAAAATGTATCAAGTGAATTAAGTATACCAGTACAGTACTTCTCATTATTGATGGTGTCTTTTTTTTTTTTTTACTTTCACCTTTTTTGAAGTTTATTTTCCTCTTTGTT
Source organism: Benincasa hispida (assembly GCF_027475165.1). NCBI lineage: Eukaryota > Viridiplantae > Streptophyta > Magnoliopsida > Cucurbitales > Cucurbitaceae > Benincasa > Benincasa hispida. Next base: position 29,201,997 of record NC_143478.1, read on the forward strand.
ATTTTTAGTTTTTCAATCTTTTCTCTGTTTTGTTTATATTTAACAAGAAAACAACAAATTATTATCAACAAGTTAAAAAGAAAAGAAAAAAAAGGTTGAAAAGGAGAATAATAGAAAATTTAGGAAATAATAAAAAAAAAAATCAATCAATGACAAAAAGTGTGAAATACCTTGCCATTTTGACTGAAATATATCAACACAGGGATGGTCGAAGAAGATGAAAGGTTGAGTAAGAAAAAAAATGTTGAGAGGAAGATGAGCGGACAGGGAACAATCAATACAATGATAGAGGAAGAAGACGAAATGATACATTGATGGTCGAGGAAGATGAACGGACAGTGAATGGGGATCGATTGTTTCTTGAGTAATGGAAGTTGAATGGAGTAAAGAAAGTTGAATGCTGATTGAGGAAATTGAAGGGTGAAAAGTGAGGAAACCGGAAGGTGAAACGTGAAGGAATTAAAGTGAAATCCTAAAATGTAGGGAGGTGAAGTTGAAACATGGAGAGCATAAACGTCATTTTACGTTTTGAAATGTGGGTTGAGCTGGGGTTTTGACATGTTTGCAAAACCAAAGCTTGTGTGTTGCACACCTAATTTGTTAAACTTGTAAGAATACAGTATATTTACTTTTCCTTATGAAAATATCACTTACGTCGTATTCCTATGTTGTATATCAATTTCTTAAAGGTTGCGGTTGGTAATGATTTTATAATTAAGTTTGTCAGGTTATCCTACGGACAAATTTGTTATACAGTGATGTCACTATTTTCTTCAAGATCATGAGGGTAGAAAAGCTTTGGTGAAATATGTTTTGTTCCATCTCCTTTAATATGTTCCTTTGATTTGGGATATGTATGTTATATTGTTTTGTTTATAATATCATTGGAAGAATTTACTAAAAGATAAACCACATGTTCCACAAATACATATTCTTGATTAGTCTCGTGAATTGTAAGAATTTCAGTATGATTTGAGGAAGTAGTTGTTATGGTCTGTTTCACTGATACATGTGAACAGATAAATTGTTTGAGATCTAGCTTTGTGTGGAATAGATGAATATCCAAAATCTGCATAACCAATTAGTTCAAATTTTGATTTATTTGAATAAAATAAATTCTTATCAATCATATGCTTAGTTTCATTTCAATATCTTTTTGTTGGAGAAGAAGTGTATCTAACTAATAAATTTATTGAAAATGTAATATCTGGTCTTGTATTATTAATAATATACATGAATGTACCAATTGCACAAAAACATGGTACTTTAGGACCAATTAGTTCTTCATTATCATCTTGAGGTCGAAATATTAGTTCTTCATTATCATCTTGAGGTCGAAATATATATTTTCCCATATCTAGTGAATGAACTTCTATTGAAATGTTTAATAAATGTGTTTTTTCCATATATAATCTTTTCAAAAATTTTCCTATATAAGTTGACTGATGAACAAATATTCCATCTACTAAATCTTCAATTTGCAAATCAAGAAAAAATTTTGTTTTTTTCAAGATCTTTCATCTCACAAATTCTTTTTAAGATATTCTATTACTTTTGGAAGCTCTTTAGGAGTTTTAATTATATTTAAGTTGTCAACATATATAGTTATAATAATAAATCTTGACTGTGATTTCTTTATAAAAACACATTGACATATTAGATTGTTTTGATATCCTTCTTTCAACAAATATCCACTTAAGCGATTATACCACATTCATCCTAATTGTTTTAATCCATATGGCGATCTTTGTAACTTTATTGAATATAATTCCCGGGAATTTGATTTATATGTCTCAAGTACTTTAAACTCTTTTGGGATTTTCATATAAATATCATTATCAAGAGATTCATATAAATATATTGTGCCTACATACATAAGATGCATATCCAAACTTTCATACATAGTCAGACCAATTAAATATCATAATGTAATTACATCCACCACTGGATAATACGTCTCCTTATAATCAATGCCAGATCTTTGTAAAAAAAAAAATCTTGTGCAACTAGCTTTGCTTCATATCTTGTGAACTTATTATTTTCATTTATTTTCCTGACAAATATTCATTTGTATCCCATAGATTTGACACCTTCTGGTGTTCGGACTACTGGTAAAAAAAAACTGACTTTTTTAAAGTGAGTTTAATTCTACTTCGATGGCTTCTTTCCACTAAAGCCAATCTTTTCTATGTTGACATTCTTCAACGGATTTTGATTCAGAATCCTCATTTTCAGATATAATATCAAGAGCAACATTATACGCAAAGATGTTATCAATAAATTACATTAGTTCGATTTTATCTTTTTTTCTGTCATTTTATCAATTTCTTAATGGGTATTCACATCCTCAACCAAGTCTTCTTGACGATTAATTATTTTTCTTTTTTGAGAATTTTTATATTTGGAACCTACTGATCTACCACGCTTCCGGCATGTTTTAGACTCATTAGTGACAACTTGTTTTGTGGAGATATCAATTTTCAAAGAAACATTTATAGCTGATATATGTAATTTAGTTACTTTTTTGCATCTATAAACGCATCCAGTGACTGATTTGCTATATTTTGCAAATGAATTATCTTCTGAACTTTAAATTTATATTGATTTAACAACTAAGATGCATTCCACGTAATTTCTTTTGAACTTAATTCTTTACCCTAATATTGGAAAGTTTATCTCATCAAAATGACAATCAGCAAATCGTGCAATAAATACATCACCTGTCAGAGCTTCAAGATATTTAATAATTGATGGAGAATATGAGAAATATTTGGCTCATGATCATAAGCTAATTAGCTAATTGTAATGATGAATACTTATGATAAACTATTGGCCTAATGTGTACAAGTAATGTTGCATGCAAAATAACATATCTCCGTATAGATGTAGGAAACTTGACTCTCATAAATAATGGTATAATAATTAACTGCAAACGTTTTATGAATGATTCTGCTAAACCATTTTGTGTATGAACACGAGCTACAAGATATTTGACACGTATCCAATTGACATACAATAATTATCAAAAGTTTGGGATGTAAATCACCACCATTATCAAAATGAATGGTTTTAATTGTATAATCAGGAAATTATGCTCTTAACTTGATGATTTGAGCAAGTATTATTGCAAATGCAAGGTTTCGACTTGATAATAAACACACGTATGATCATATGTTGAATGCATCTATTAATACCATAAAATACTTAAATGGTCCACTTGGAGAGTTAATGATCCACATATATCATTATGAATTCGTTCTAAAAATGTAGGTGATTCAATCCACACTTTAGTTGGTGATGATCTAATTATTAATTTGTCTTGAGAGCAAGCATCACGTTATAATTCATTAGATTGAAGAATTTGCTCTTCAATGGATTTTCATTTGAATTCTCAATAATTCTTCTCATCATTATAGACCATGGATGACACAATCTACATGCCAAATTGTAAATATATCTAGATTTATGGACTTCAAATTCATTGTTGCATATGTTTCAATTACTTGTATATGAGTATAATATAATCCAAAAGATAAAACAGGTAACTCTTCCGGTATATGTTTTTCATATGAGATAGTAGATATGATATAAGGATACTACATATTATTCTTTCTATTATTCTTTCTATCAGTTTCAATATGATAATCATTGCGACGTATATTTTTAAAATTAAGTAGATTTCTCTTTGATTAACTAGAGAACAATGCATTGTCTATTGTAAATTTTGTTCCTCCAGACAAAATAATATTTATTTTTCCAAACTATTTAATTAGGTTTGCAGAACATAGTATTGTGTAGACTTTTGCTTCCAGCATTGTCAGTTTGGAAAAATATTTTCTACTTGTAAGTATTGTATGTATAGTTGCACTGTCTACCAGACATAGATCTTTTTTACTCATTTTTTAATCATCTAACATATGAAAATGATTCTCATTTCTTCATTAAAAGAAAATAATTATAATAAAAAACACAACACTTGGAGTATACAAATTTAACATTTACTAAGAGAAAAAAAAATGAAGATGGATAAAAAAATACAACAAGTTTACATATTTTCAAAGTCAAAAGAAACACTTGATGTTCCATTAACTATGTCAATCTTCTCTTCAGAAGATTCAAAGAAGTTCGTCACATCTAAATTTGTCATTTTCTCCTTTTTCTTCTAGGAGACTTGATAGAGATCAACTAAGTGTTTTGACGTACAATATATAGATAAATAAAATAAATAAAAGAAAATATAATAGATTTTAATTCTCCAATATACTAGAAAATAAATAAAAGAAAAGAAAAATATGAAATTAGAAAATTCTCCAAAATCTTCCACTTTTTGCTATTTTCTTTGAGATTTCACCAATGTATGTGTGTTTTCAAGTTCCATCAAGTATCTCTATTTATAAGCAAAATGACAAGTAAAAAGTGGTTTATTTAAACTTAAGAGTGAGTATTTACAAGACACATGACAACATACATAACATGTAGAGGAAGTGACTTTTGGCTTTTGACATTAAGATTAGGTATCTATTTTATACACAATTTGTGGTATTTATAATAAATAGATTTTTTTTTTTTTTTGGGTCAAATTATTCATTCATGAAAGGAAAATTGTAAGCAAAAGCAAGTTGGGAAGTGGGCCAGCCGATTGAAGCCGAGCCGCCAAGAAGGTGTCAGCCAGATAATTTTAGATGCCCCCAACTTTTACATCAAAGCCAGCCATCAGATGCCACGTGGTGGGCTTTGATTTGTCTGTGAAGAATTATCTTCACTCTCTCACCAAGTCAGTTTTTTTCTATTTTACTATTTCTCCGACATCACTCCGTTTTCTCTCTCTCTCTCTCTTTCCCTTTCTCTCTCTCTGGATCCGAAATCGGCAAAATCTGAACCCTAAATTTCTTGGGGCTTTCACTTCGTAGATCGCGATAATGGAGATGGGGACCTCTTTCTATTTTCTACCGTTTTGAAAGGTTTAGCTTCTCTTTTCTGAGTTATTTGATCCTCAATTTGAATATTTATCGTATTCTTCACACATGTACCTTCTGCACGACTTACTTCTGCAACTCCTCTGTTGTTTGCGGTCTTTCCCTTTCGTTCTCTTCACCACTAGGTTTATGGATCGCTTCTGAATCCAACGTTACAGGATCCGATCCCTAATTTTCTATGATCGTACTCTTAATGAGACGGTATATCTTCAGTTGCTACTTGTGTTTATATGCTTCAGGTTTTAACATTTTATTCTCTTTTGCTGTGATTTTTATGCCGTTTCCCTATACTGCGACATCTTTGCCGATCAAACGGTTTTAAAATCTGTGATCTGGGTATCCTGGACTATAATTTAGCGTAGCGGCAAAGAGATATGTGATTGAGCCCCTAATCTCTTTTCATTTTGATTTCATTTTGAAACATGTATGCTTTCTTGCACGGTGATGAATTAGGATTGAATTATCTGGGTTTTATTTAATCTTTACATTTTGCATATTGTAGATTTGGATTTGGTGTTAATGTCTGTGGAAGTAGTTTAAGAAGTCTTAATTCACGTTTCCATATTTGATGGAGTTCACTACTCACTATGAATGACTCATTCTCATGGTGGAAATTGCTTGGTTTCTAGACTTTTTTTTTTTTAATATCCGTGAGTGTTTAAGTCAAATTACGCTCACCTCGACTAATCTCACTAGAGAACCTGCCTCACCCTACAACATTTTGTTATCAAGAAAACTCGTTAATTCTTAGGTAGGTGGCCACCATGAATTGAATCCTTGACCTCCTAGTCATTTATTGAGACTGTCTCCTTTTTTACCACTAGGCCAACCCATGATGGTTTGCTTGGTTTCTAGACTTGGTTCCTGGTTTTTAACATGTTTAGTTTAATGCCCACCCAAACTTATGGTTTGATCAGAGGATTGTGCCTAAGACTAATTCAACTACTATTAGTCAATTCCTAAATACGTCACAGTTGAACCGTAAATGGTGTTGGGAGCAAAGTCTGAGTCAAATTTGAATTGATGGTCATTTATGCTTCATGTGCTCATGGATATAAAATGCCTGGTTAATAGGCTTGATTGCAGGTTTCGTACATGTTAAGTTTAATAACCTAAACTTGAGTCTCAAATAGATGAAGTAACTGAAGCTAATTCATTTACTAGTCTAGTTAAAAATACATAGTTAGATGGTGGTGAGACATGGGTGTAAAGTCTCAGACAGATTTTAATTGATGTTCTACATTCATATTTATTTGGACTTTTCTTCCTGAACAACCACGTGTGGCATGGTATACGTGAATGAAGGATGGTGTAAGTGAAATTGCATGCAAAAGGAAGAGAATGAGGGTGGAAGGTTGTGACCAAAAACTTAAGCTGTGAGGCTCAGACGGCCAATTGCTATGCAATTCTATAATTGCTATATTTATGCAGCAGTATATGGTTTTAGTGCTATTGAACATTCCTTCCTATCATTTCACTGATATTTTTTTAATTTTTGCGTTCAAGTATCTGCATAAGGCGTGTTTCTTTCATAGCTAAAGCAATTTTAGTTTACCCATGCTTTTTACTGGTAACTATGAGGTGCCTAGTACTTGATGTACGATTATATCATTGTTCTCTTTTCTTTATGGGTCTCCTACTACGTTTGTCCCATTAGCTGTTGAATGAGTTTATAATAAGCAATTTTTTGTTTTTTTTCCTTTTTCTAAAAGTTTATTGATTAGTTTATTCTAATTCAATCCACAGCCATCAGGGAAGGGCTCATATGAGTTGCACGATTTTAGACAGTTTAGTGTTTTTTGCAACAATTGGAATATAATAAAGCATCTCTTGGTTCATTTGATATGCACAAAATGGATAAGTGGAAAGGTTCTGGAACACTAGGACGACTGGGGCCGAGAGGTGGTTCTATGACTTCTTACAAGTATGCTCTTCTGTTGTCACCTGTTGTCTCTTTCTGGGATTGCATTGTCAGGAAAATGAGGTATTCCTTCAGACCTGAGTGGGTGTAGTGTTTAGGATAGTACAATATAGTATATTTTAATAAAGTGATCCACTATAGATTTTATAGTATCATGATGAAAGAATGGAAAAACAATTACGAGGATATATATACTACTTACAACTAGTTCTTTGAAAAGGAGATTGAAAATATTAGAGTTAGATATGGCTAGTTTTGTGGCTAGTATGGGTAATAAAGGACAACCTATCGTGAAGAAAGCAAAAAAGAAGCAGGTGAAGGATGAGTTGGATCGTCAGAAACAAGCTGAGAAGAAAAAGAGGCGGTTAGAAAAAGCTCTTGCCACTTCAGCAGCTATTATATCTGAACTTGAAAAGAAAAAACAAATGAAGAAGGAAGAACAGCAAAGACTAGACGAAGAAGGTGCTGCTATTGCTGAGGCTGTTGCTCTGCATGTCCTGATTGGTGAAGATTCAGATGACTCATACAAGATTCTTCTTAACAACAACGGTCTCAACCCTTGGGAGTGCCCTGGGCAGTTCGACCACGTAATGAATGTTACAAGACCTGCCATTCCAGTGCAGGAGTTCGGGAGGTGTTCCCTTGAAGGGACTGGTTGGACCTCTAATATCGAAAGATTTGGATCAATGTGGCACGGTTTTAGGAATGACTACTGGTCAGTTTCAACTGGACCTTATGCTGAAGATCACCATGTGTTATACGAGCAAGTTGATGGTGCTGTAAGTGAGATTTCTGCTGGTATTATAGCAGCGCAGGCTGTCTCATCACTTCAGATAACAGTAGATGGGGATGAAGAAATAGACGTTCTTAACAGAATGCGAAGGGGTATGTAAATTCCACACATTTGAAATGGAGGTAGTTTGGTTTGGTACATGTTTGCAGAATTGTTTGCCTCTTCATTGTCGACCTGAATCCTGTCATTTATCTGGGAGATTTGTCGTCTTTTTGTGGGGAGTAATAAGTTATCTTGTACCCAGAGTCGTAGTCGTTCTTAGACCTTAAGCTTTCAAATTCAACCTTGTGCAGTTGATGTGTTGGTGTGCTCCAAGGGCACGCCCAACAACAGTTAATGCATTCTTGCCAAGGTTGCTCACTCAGATCCCTTAGTCCTGTGGCTTGTTGAATTGTATTTTATATGAATTTGTATCATAGAAATGTTTCAATGACTTTAACTGGATTGCTTTTTCTGCTTGGGATTGAATGCTGCAATTAGTTACTAATTCACGTACACCAAACGTTTGTTTACAGTTGTAAATTGTTTATATCTGAGAATTTTCCAGATATGTATTCGAAATGTGTTCTTTTTCTTTTTTCTTTTTGCAAAAAAAATATGAGGCGATTGAAACTGTTGAAATTTAAAGGTATTAGAATAGAAGTGACGTAAAATTGACAATCAACAGAATTTTGTTCTCCATCATTTGAGCCAGAAACACTGTTGAAATACATCTCGAGTTTTTCTTACCACTTAAATTTGGTAAAAGAAACAATGACGAACCCAAATTTAAAGAGCTAATTTCATTTTTGTTGAAGTCAGGAAGTTGAAATTTCCATACTTGCTACACTGTACAAAACGAACATTCAAGCAAAATAAGATGAACCGAGAAATGGCTTGCATTATCTAAGCCATAAAAAGATCAACTTAAACCTTTCGCCCACTTGCAATGCAGTGACTTTGTAGGATTCTGCACAGATTATCATCAAGATGCAAAAGGGGCAGTGCCCTAAACGCACACAAATCAATATATTTCTCAGTAATAAAAATGAAATTTTACACTTAATGAAACAAATAAACCTAAGTTCATCAACACGACTTCCACTTGTACCTAACAATATTCCAGAACGCTTTTATATATCCTGTTGCGATCGCGAATTGAGCAATATTGGAGTCTCTTCATTTGCTTTACGTTGTTGCTGTGAACCTTCAACTCGATTCCCTATTTCTGAACTACTCGACGGTTTGGCACCAGTAGTAATAAGATTCTTAAACCATGCAGCTTGAAATCTTGGAGTACTTCTATTTGAATTACTAGTAGACTCTGGAGAAGATATGACGTTGTTCGTGGCCCCTAGAAGAAAACGATAAGCCACTTTGCTGGCCGATATGATCTCTGTCTTCGCTTGTTTGAACTGCAATCACCCCATATAAAAACCAACAAACCACGTTTAGTTCATCTCACATATTATAATACCGATCTCCTAGCATGTAGTTTATAACTTTCTTCTCTGGACAAATGAATAAATTGTCTAGCTTTTTAGGTACTGAATCTTAGGATCTTAAAAACCAAAATGACACACAGATCAGACATTGGAGATTGAATGGTAACAAAAATTTTGACCAAATTCCATAACACCTAAGATAACATATAATAATCTTAAGAACGTATTGCATGCAGATCATTCATGTATATCCATTGTGCATGGATCAATTATCCTACACTTCATACCTAACAGCAACAAGATCAGTACTGCTTTTGCAGAACAGAAACATTTTGAAATATGGCCACATGCAAAGGGCCAAGCTAATGCAAGTTGTGGTAAAATTCCCTTAGAATATGCAACATGATGCATGATTTCAGTCCAAAAGGGCTCATTACGGCATGTAAGATGTTATGCGGTTACATGTTGCAGTAAAAATCTTACACGAACTGCTGTATTTCCAGCTACTTCCAATGCAGCATCACCAGCATTGGCAAACCGGTTAACCCAACCTACAACAGAATAAACATCATCAGACTTTTTCTCCCAAAAAATAATCAACATCCTCTAGTTAAAATAGAGGAAAAAGAAGTCCCCTCACGGACCCACAATCCTTCCCCATCAGTCTTCACATGGTCTGTCAAATATTTGCCGAATAATATCTCAATGAGAAAGAATTCTCTACCAGTTTAACTCCACTATTTCATCCTATGACATCACTATCAAATCCAGATCTTCAAATATTCTAAATCATACAACCAGTGCATCCTTGAAACTTCTCACTGTTTTCACACCTTTTACCATTTGTTACAAAGATTATAGACTAGAATATGGAAAATATAGAAAAGAAAATCAATGGCGAGCAATTGTTAGGAGAGGAAAAGACTAGGAAAAAGTAACTTTCATGGACTTCCAAAAACAGAAAATAAGAATGGACAGTCACAGAGAAGAGAAGAGAACAGTTAATTTAATAGAAGAAAAAACTAAAGTTAAGAGAGAGAGAGAGAGAGAGAGAACTGAATAGCAAGAAAATGAAGATGTATTTCACAAGATCTATGCTTCAAATAGGCCCTAAACTCTGTTAAGAGCCATGATCCCCACAAGATGTAAAATAGTAGCCTGTTATATGATTCCGCGAGTCTTCAAAATGTTCTGTTTGCCTTGCTGCAGAGTTGATCCCCAGACTAGGTTGGTCCTACGTGTGTGCCTCAATATCTCAAAAAGACAATAATGTACTTATTATTGACATACTTGGTGAGCTTTTTAGAGCAATATAGGTCATTCTTAATCATAAATGATTCCATTTAAAGGTGGAACCAATATCACATTATATTAAAATCGAGGTGATGCAAATATATACCGAGTGGCCAATGAGGGAAGGTTAACACGATAACATAAATTTTGCAAACCTAGAAGTATTTCTGTGTTATCTCCATAGAACATCATAAAATAAATCTAGTTAATGCTCAAATGCACAGAGAAAATGTCTCAAAACAAAGATCTTATGATGATAAATCATAATGGTATGAACTCAGATAACATTTACCTGGAAGCTTTGTTACATTGAGCATCTCACAGAACTGATCACAGAAGTGGTTACAGTTTCTTGATAGCAAGTCATACGAACTTCCAGGCCACTCTCTACTAAGCTCTCTTAAAATCTGATTCACCTTGAAAATCGAACAGTTTGTTCTACCAAGGTTAATACTTTCACGATATGTGTACATTGGATTCTGTCCAGAGGGGCAACTGAAAACTCCAGTTCCTTGCTCGCAAAACCCAAAGGACCATTCATCATCTCCATAAACCTGTAGTGCATAGCACAATCAGTCCAACAATCCGTCCAACCATAAGAAACACAAGTGTGTAGGGGAAAATGTAATTGGCAATGAGCAAAATGGTGAAAGCTTCATAAGCCTTGTAGTTCTTTTGAGAGTAATTACATACTTACGTAAAACCACCATAATTGTCAATGTTAAGCAGATGAAATAACAAATACCTTGACAAATAACATTGCCGTAAAGAATTTCAGAGTAAACTTTATGATTATCCATGGCCAGAATGGGAGTTGAAACATAAGCGGAAAAATGATTAACAATGTATTGCAAAAAATTCCACATTTCTTAAGGTAGAGATAGAATAAGTAACGTTATCTTACAATCTAGAAAGAACCAAATAGATCGAGTTTTAACATCCAATCAAAGTCCAATATCCCCTGTACAAAAACCATTTCTAACTGAAAAAGATAGATCGAACAAAATCACTCAAAAATCTTATCTACTAACAACAATATCAACCTGAATCGGAGCAACACATAGTAATACTACTGGATCATTAAGCAGACGCTCCCGCTAATATAAAAACCTAGCCACACTGACATTCACACTTGCAAACCAATGAAGATACCAATTGATCATCTTAAACTGAAAAGCATACCGGATTACCGGGAAAGGGTAACAATATTACACAATCGAAACCGTCAATACTAACTCCACATAAACATGTAAATACGTATTAAAAAAAAGAAAAAACAAAGGAGAAAGGGAGAAACCTGAACAGCGCTATGGAAGATACCGCCTAGACCAATTCCATCCTTGAAGATCTTGTTGATATTAACAATTGTATTGTTGGTCTTATCCGATCCGCTATTCGTAACGTCATATATATGCAGTATCACGTCAGTCATTTTTCAAGAAAAACGCAAAACCAAAACCAAAACCCAAACCCTAAACTATAAAACTAGTCGTCTTCTTCCTTCTCTTCTCTCTGAGAATTTGAAAACACAATTGCCTGCCCTAACCCTAAATCTGCCACCGTTTCCCCCCTGAAACTTGCCTCGCAATGAATGTCTCACAGTTCGAGGAAATGAGTTGTATCAAATTAAATTGGATTCAAATGAAATCAATCAAATTCAAAACAACCTTTCAGCCACCGTCACCTCTTTTACTTCATTCACTATGATTTGCTCTTTCGCTGTCTCTGATTTCAAAGTTTTTCTTGACTCGAAAATCGAAATCTTTGTCTCTGATTTTCCTCCCTTTATTTTTCTTTTCTTTTCTTTCTTTCTTGAACTCCAAAAAAGCGAATTGGAAATTGGAATATCAGATTGAGTTTTCGAACACACACACTATTGGATTTCCGATTCGATTGAAAGCTGTAAGTTACATTTTATTTTATTTTTTTAAAAAAATCTAATGTAATGATAATTTTTCTCTTTTTTTCCCCGAAATGATTGAGGAGTTAGGTATGATTACAAATTTGCCCTCGGGAAGGTTTAAAATTACAGAAATGGGCACGGAAGTACAGCTGGCGTGGCAGTCGGTGCCAGGTTGCAAGATGGATGGATGATGATGGAATAAGGCCGTTGTCTGAAATGAGTTGGACAAGTGGGTCCCACGTGGTCGTGCCTTCATTAACGGTTGAGCACGGACTCATAGTCTTGTCCATTAATCCATTGATATTTTTCATAACATTTTCGTAAGATTAAAATATCGTTTTTTATTTTGTACCTTCCAATATTTAAATTTAATTCATGTTTTCTCAATAAATTTAGAATTTAAGGAGCATTTGGGACAATAAATTAGTTATTATAGTTCTAAATTATTATAGTTGAATTATAATAATTTGTATTTGGGTATAGATTATTTTATTTTGGGTTATAATAGTATATGTTTGAGGTGTAAACTATTTTAATTTGAGAATAAAATAGTAAACACGGTAGCAAATAATGAAAAAAATGATGAATGTAAAATCTACATAAAATACTGTAACAAATGTGAGTTTTGAAATAATAGTTTTTACTGTAGTAAGAGTGATTACTATATTTTGATGATAACCTTTGCCACAACCCCTTAGTTTTTATTATAGTATATTGTTGATTTTTTTTTTAAAAAAAATACATGTTTTTTATTGGACCTTTAATATTAATATTGTTATTTTCAAAACTTATTAGAGAAATATTGTTGTTTTGAAACTTATTAGAGAAATATTGTTGTTTTGGGAGTTCGAGGCTAGAGGTCGAACGTTGAGAACTCAACGAACAAAGAAAAACTTGGAAACAATACATAGGCTGAAACTTCAACCCTCGACAAGGGAAATCTCGCGAATCTCGCTTAGGTTGTCGAAGGTTGAAGTTTCGACACACATCCACCCTCGAGATTGCAGGTTTATTGCTTTTCTTTTTCCCTCATAGAGGAAATAAAGTAATGAGATGGTATACTATATGTATCTGTGTACTCGAGCTGCTTCTAACAACCTATGCATTTTTTATCATTTCGAATTAGACGGCGGCTTGTGGGATTGACGTGAGGGAGTGGGGATGACTATATTTCTGGAAGCAAACTCCAGGCCAATATGAAGCGCATGGATACAAGTTATGCCTTGGAATGAAAGACAATTCCAAATTAGCTTTGTCTACGAACAAAATTTTGTATATTAGGTTGTCGAAGGTTACACACATGTCGAAACTTCAAAGCGATTAAGGAGATAAGTGGGCTGAAGCAGATTAAGGAGAGAGCGAGATTCAAAGCGAGATAGTAGGAGAGAGCGAGATGTTGAACGAGATTTTAAGAGAGAGCGAGATTCAAAGCGAGATTTTAGGAGAGAGCGAGATTCAAAGCGAGAATGTTGGAGAGAGCGAGATGACTAATCTGACTAACATTGAACTTGGTAAAATGAAATAGTTGAATAATTGAAAAATGAGATTATTCAGGAATACACATTGAATGCTAAGATTACGCATTGAACTTTTGGTAGTAGATCCATAATAAAAAAAAAATGTTTGTGATTGTTCCAGAAGAAATGAAAGCTAGTAATCGTTAATGGAAAAATAACAACAATAACAGAGAGAGCGAGATATTAAGAGAGAGCGAGATATTGAAAGAGAGCGAGATCTTAGGAGAGAGCGATACTGAGAGAGCGAGATCTTAGGAGAGAGCGAGAGTGAGAGAGCAATATCTTAGGAGAGAGCGAGAGTGAGAGAGCAAGATCTTAGGAGAGAGCGAGAGTCTTCACTTTATTTGAATTTTCCATAGAAATATATATAAAAAAAGAGAAAAAAGAGCTAATAATCATACTATAATTGAATAATCATTAGACTATAATTGAATATATTAGATTATTATACTATAAATCATTAGGCAATAAATTGAATATATTAGATTATTATACTATAATTGAATAATCATTAGACAACAAATTGAATATATTAGATTATTATACTATAATTGAATAATCATTAGATAATAAATTGAATATATTAGATTATTATACTATAAATTGAATATATTAGATTATTATAATGTAAAACTTTATTGATTACAAAAAAAAAAAGAATAGTAAATTATTATAAAAAAATTGAATATACACTAAATTATAATAAAAAAATTGAATATACAATAAAATGAATATATGATAACAAAATTATTTATTATTCAATCCCTAACTATTTGGAGCTCGTCTTAGTAACGAAGGACACTTCCTTTGATTATGTCCTAACTGGTTACAAAATCCACATCGTTGTCGAGTGGCTGGTTCTGTCCCATCCATCTCGTTGTGATAACGTGAACTTTTCGGTCTACCAGGTCTTCTCAACAACGATGGATCAAGATGTAAGACAGGCATATTAGGGTGCGTGATCCAGTAATCTTCATGCGGTACAGGTTGAAATTGAGGAGAGTAACATTCAACATACGTTGACAATTTGTAGTAGTCCTCAATAAAATCTTCGTAGTTCATGTTAAAATGTGAGCAAACGGCCATAAAATGCGAGCATGGAATGCCGAATGCTTGCCACTTGTTACATGAACAGTACTACTCGGTATGATGGCTTGTTCGAGATCACTAAGTATGAAATACCTGAGAAAATTGTAACACACGAAGAGGTGTGTTTAATTTCAGATCGACATGCTAGTATAATTGTAGCAGTGAACAACCCAACAAATGGTTGGACGGGACCGAAATGTTACCATCGTTTCTGCTTACGACATATCGTCAGCAACTTCAATAAAAAGTATAAATTTAATTCATTGAAAAATTATGTTTATCGTGTTGGGTGTCAATTTCAAATTCGAAAGTTCAACAAAGCAATTGAAGATATCAAAGGAATAAATCGGAGCTGTCTGAGTTTTTTTTACAACATTAGTTTAGAGCAATGGACTCAAGCACATAATGGAGGATTCAGATATGGGTGGATGACGACAAATCTATCAGAGTGCATAAATGAAGTCCTCAAAGGAGCTCGAATGTTGCCTATCAATGCCCTTGCTCAGATAACATTCTTCAAATGCGTGAACTATTTCGAGAAAAGAAGAGAAGAAATAAGGGATGCATTGGAGCGTGAGTTTTTCGAGAAAATAAGATAACATTTTTCAAATGCGTGAGTTTTTTACATTATTCTTTACCCTCACACTTTTCTCTACTATGCAATTATAGTCAATTTTAATATATATATTTTTTTTTTCAGATCATGGCTTTGAACCCAGGACCTATTGATCCCGATGTTTTGTACGACCAGTCCATTTATCGATCATATGTTGTATGGTGAGATCGTACTACTGGAGAAATATCTTGCAAACGTCGAGAGGCAGTTCTCCAGCACACTATCCCTCTCCACCCTTGAATACTACCGCTATTGCGCACATCTGGATTCTATGGGGTTGCCAGATTAGGATTTATTCAGTTGGACTGGCATCGGATCACAGCCTTGGTCGAGAGATGGAGGCTCGAGACGCATACATTCCATATGTCTGTTGGAGAGTGTACTATCACTCTACAAGATATAGAAGTGTTGTTAAGGTTACCTATTGACGGTGAGCCGGTCATCGAAGTGATGTACGATGACTGGTTAGAAGTTTGTCAACTATACCTCGGTGCGACCCCACCTGCCGACAAGATTAAAGGATCGAGATTAAGTTTAATATGGTTAGGAACACAATTTCGTGAGCTCATAGATGATGCAGACGAGGAAACCGTCATAAGATATGCGCGAGTATATATACTACAAATGATGGGTGAAAGTCTGTTTTCAGATAAATCAAGTCATTTTGTTCACTTGATGTTCCTGCATCAAGTCATTTTGTTCGCTTGATGTTCCTGCCACTGTTAGCTAATCTCCATGGTGCGGGGCGGTATCCGTGGGGTAGAGCATGCTTGGCATGGTTGTATAGACAACTATGCAAAGTAACAAGACTTGAGGTTCGAGAGATAGCTGGGCCTCTCATGCTTTTGCAACTATGGGCTTGGGAGCGATTTCCAACAATGGCTCCACAGCTACATCATGTTAATGACGCTCAGTTAGTTGGACGAGCCTACGGTTCTCGGTATGTTGTTTTAATTCAATTTAATTTTTATATCACTGATTTAGTTAATTTAAATTCTAAATTATCAATTTAAAAATTTATGCGGAGAGATAAATTTTGTGTGACTAGGACAGCCACACATGTAGTCAACCAGTATAGATACATGTTTGATCTGCTTCAACTTGAATAGGTACATTACATTAAATCTAATTGATTATTTTATTCACATTTTTATTGTATTTGTCTTTAATATTCTCTAATATAATATTTTGTGTTTCAGGTTATTTAGGAGTCGTACAAAATTATTATGCATACTTTGCCTAATTTTTGTACGAATGGTCAAAACATATGGCGAACAATGAGTCCTCTCATATGTTTTCACATTGGTGAGTGGCATCTTCCAGGGTAATGAGACAATTCGGTTTTCAGTAGGATGTCCCATCGCCTTGTAATACTGAACCCGTACTGCATGATATTGACCTAAGGACTGGAGATTGGTCCGAAAAAGTTGTACATTTGGTAGTGCGATGGCACTATTGTGTAAGGTTTATTGCAGTGGGGGTTTCTCTTGAACAGTTTGATATAGATGTCACTCCAGAATATATTCATTAGTATAATAATATTACAAGGCGCTACGTCACTCGTCCAGGAGCAGCCGTGGGCCATCTGGTAAATGAATGAATATTATCTAATTATTTTTAATTTAAATTTATTTTAAATATTGTCTAATTGTTTTATAATTCACAGAGATCGAACAATAGTAGACTCCGTGAGGTTACGAATGATCCGAACCAGGTTCTTGCTATATGTAGTGACAACCAAAGCTATATGGAGGAAATTCATTATATGTACAATATACCTATTGTTCCTCCACCAACTCCTAGACGTAGAGGACTTGTTCGGAAAGAGGATGAGTTTGATGAGGTTGAACATAATGTGGAAGAGTTGCCCCCTATGATGCAGACGCAGAGTCAAACTGATTATGTTAGTCCGATGACGATGATGCCAGCATTTGGTTCAGGACATTATGACTTAGAGGCTGGTCCTTCGTCTTCATACGTGCATGGACATGGTCAGGGTCGTGGAGAGCATAATGAATATTTATATTATGAAGCGCCTGCAGAGATACCAGAGCAACATCAAGAAGAACCCGAACAACCTCAAGTTCGAAGTCGACGACGACAACCAGCTCGAAATCGATGACGTCTGCCTTGTGGGACACATTGATTTTTGTAATTATTTTTATATAAATGAGATATTTAATTTACATTTTTTTTATTTTTATGAGTTATTATTTTTTTTAATTTATTCTTTTTAGAGTTTAAATAAAATAATAAAATATTTTTAGAAATTGTTTTTATAAAATGAAAAATTTTAAAAAAAGAAGAAGAAGAAATGATTAGAAAGAAGAAGGTGGAATGTGTAATAATTAAAAAGGAAAAAAAGGAAAATTTGTACGGTATTCTTGCTCTCTATCAAAATCTCGCTATGTCGCTCTCGCTCTCGCTCTTGCTCTCAAAATCTCACTCTCTCAAACGCTCGCTCTCTCAAAATCTCACTCTCTCATAATCTCGCTCTCGAATTTGATTGGGAAGTTCAATGGCAAAAAGAAAGAGATTCATTAGCTCGTTATTTAGTCAGACTTGCTGAGATGACAGAATCCGTAAAAATTATTCAACAAGCTTTAGAAGGAATTCCAGGGGGATTTTATGAAAATTTAGAAATACGATCTTTTAATAGAGAAAGGTCTCCGGAATGATAATTAAACAGACTCAATAATAATGTTAGGAAAGGCAAGGTCGAGGGTTCAAAGTTCAACATACAAAAGAAGGTCGAGGGTTCGTCGCCCTCGACTTATTTAAAAAAAAAAAAACAATATTTTTACAAATAGTCTGAAAACAACAATATTTTCCTAAATAGTTTCTAAAAGGACAATATCCTTTTAATTTTTCCTTTTTTATTAATATTTTTATTATAAATTTTAAAAATATATTCATATATTATATTTTTGTGCATGAAAATTATTGATATTATTTATCTAATTTTGATAAAAATTATATTGAGGGATTTAAGAAAACTTAAATTTAAATCTTCAGTTAACTTTGATTATTCTATATATTTTCATAACTTTCATTTCATTAAAAAATAAAATAAAAATTAAAAATAGTGAAGAGATCCACTTTTTAGTTGAATCTATTGAAATATCAGCCTATTTATCGTAACAATTGAAACTTTAAATTTTCATTAACAAATAGATTTATATATCTATTAATGATTTGTAGCTAAGTATGGGTTGCAGAATGTCATGTGATTATCTTTTCCTAAGGATGCACATGTTACAATGTATTGTAAAAGATTAAAGGGTCTTAGTCATATTTAAATTTGTGTAGATTAGAAAGGGATCAGTGGGCGGGAAAGCCACATTATAAGAAAACTCATGTGCAATGGTAAAAGCTAAGCATACTTGTTGACAATAAAGGCAAAACATTAAAATGTCCAAGGAGAAATACGTAGATGAGGTAATGTCACTCAAATCTCTCACCATTTATATATGATACAAAACAACCTAGTAAGAAGGCTTAATATAGTTATGTAAGAAGAAGATGAACCAATAATGATTGTCATGGGTTCAATCATGGCTTACCATGTGCCCCAACCATTGTTAGTTGGCCTAAGTCTGAACACAGCAAGGTAAAGGAAAGACGACGTCAATGTCGCTTCCAACTCGAATTAAAGGCATGTTCAACTTATCTATACCTATGCACAAGAGACAATATCAGTGAAAAACCCGTCTATCAATAGGTGCAATTGATGAGCGTAGTGAAAACATTCTAACACGTACTCTCCTATAAAAGGCGAAGAGTAATTAATCCTCCCACACAAGTCGTGTACAATTTTTCCTTTACATCCTTGACAATCGACACCATTTCAAACGTTGTACCAACTTAAGTTTCAAAATATGGGTGGTCGAGCATCACACTCGTCAAAAAAAAATAAAAAAATAAAAAAATAAAAAAATTATACCAACATTGTTGTTATTATTTATGTATATCCTACCTAGCTAATTGCAACCACGCAACACCACTTTAGAACGTACCATTATGCATTTTCTTTGGTGTACAATATTATGTAATGAGAATGAGTAAGTTCTATGTAATGAGAATGACTTTCTCCTTTTAACACTCTTCGTCTTCCCATATATCTAATACAACGAGGTTTAGGGACTCCAAAACCTATTTTGTAAAATTAGAATTTTTTTTTCCCTTTTCCTTTATTAATAAATATTGGAAGTTGAAGAGCTTGAGTAAAAAGTTGTTGTGGGTGAAAAAGTGAATGCTTATTTGGCTAAATATGGAGACCAAACCATAGGACCGACCATCAAGTCATAAGTTTATTTGGCTAATTATGGAGATCGAATCATAGAGTCAACCATCAACCATAATGTCTTAGTATGGAAGTTAACTCATAGAGATGATCATAAAGCTCGTCAGCTTGAGGAGGCTAGCTCTATGAAAGCAAAGATTATGCCTAAGTGTTGTGCGTTTGCACATGCTTGGGTCACTAATGAAATAAATATGAAGATTCACAACATTTAGTAACAACTTGATTAATTGCCCAAGGAATCATTTAGTGAGTAACTATTACGAAACCTATTTCTATATAATTGAGAGGGCCCATGAAATTTGAAGTACACTAAATATCACCTGACTTCTATACTCTCTAGCCCTCTGATAAAAAGCTGACCATCATAAGAGAACATGAGGTTTTACAAGAGAAAAAATGAAACTCAACAAGCTCAATCCAACTCATACTAAAAATCCATGGGATAGTTTCGCAAGTCAATCCAATCATAAGGCAATCATTATGCCTCAAGGACCAATGACAAAAGCTAGAATTAAAAGACTTAAAAAGGGATTAAATGCTTACTTCCAAGCTAATTTCCAGTCTATCATGAAGAGTTGCAACCTTTGAAGCTCCAAGAGTCACTTGGACACGTAAAAGTCATAATGAATATGAAAATTCAGATTCATCCACATATTTAATGCTTGATGTATTAATTTATTTCTATGTATTTACATTTATTAAGGTTCATGTATGTAGTTGAAGAGTTTTTATTGAACCTAGTCAATTAGGTGAAAGGTTGTGTCCTTTCAAGTTGTCTTTCTAATCAGTATAAATACTTATGTACTTTAGTCATTTAAACAAACACTTTGAATTTGAATGAAATTCCCTTAGAGTTGATTCTCTCAAGCTTTATGCTTTTTCTTTGTATTCTTGTGTTAAGAATGCATGTTTTAGGACTTTCAATCTAGTTTGATCAATTAGATTGTGGAAAGTTCAAAATTTTGAAGTTAGGAACAACTTCTCGTTTCTTCTTCATTATTGATCAATCTTCCAAGCCAGATCTATTTAGCTTTTTTGGGTTGCTTACTAAATAGTTAATTGGGGTTATTCTTATTATTGTTATGGGGGTTCACCTAGAATAAAGGGAGTTCTCAAACGTGATTGAGGTAGTTCCCTTTATCACCATCTCTAAACATTTACTAACTTGATCGTTGGAGTATTGGTGGCCAAGCACCACTCCAGTGCAAGTTCCTCACACGATTTGCATAACTCTCTTCTGAAAATTACAAATTCACAGTTGGTACCAAATTTTGATGTCAACTAAGTCATGGTTATGAAAAATATAACCCATTTATTTTCTCCTTTGCTCTAATTGTTCACATGAGATTTCCGGAGAAACTTTTTTCGTGGAGCTGAACTTGATATTTATATTAATTTCAGTATAGCAAGTACAATCTCTAATACTAAATTCTTTAATGCTTTCAAAATATACTATAATCTTTAAGTTATTGATCTTCTTAGATGATCGACCCTTGGGTTTGATGTTCTTCTTAAAGGACTAGTGTTTGCATGAGGCTTCCGGAGAAACGTATTTCATGGAGTTAAACTTATGTTAATGTAGATTTGATGCGGATGTGGTTCGATCTCTAGTACTTGATCCTCTGGTTCTCTCTCGATTGAACGAGTATGCTTGATGTATAGAAGTGGAGCGTGTGGATATTCTTGAAGTTGGAATCTTGAAAGAATGTTTGTATCTCCAAAGTACTTCAGTCGTTAAGTGTGATCAGCTTCAGGAATCAAGGAGTCTTTTGATTGTAGAGAATTCTCTCTAAACTCTCTGGATTGTAGAATTGTTTACCCTCCCCTCTCCCCACAAATGAAGACAACTTCTATATCTATAGAGTTCTCATGTGAGCTTGGTTGATCAATAGACCTGTGACCCTTTGGCCCAACTAATTGGATTTGGGCCTTATTTGACATTTGGGTCAAATTAAGTCTTTTTTTTTTTTTGCTTAATTAGTCCAAAATTTCTCGTTCAAGGAATGTCTCTTTTCGAGATTTATGCGCATATATGGGTGGATGAATCTCGAAAAATATAAAGTTGGAATCGAAATTCAAATATATTTATTCTTAAATTTGACCTCAATTGATGTGTCAGTCAAACTATAAATTTAGTACATGACTTCTAAAATTTGGGATAAACATTGAAGCATGGCCAAATTTTAATTTGAGATTTTACCTCCCAATTTGATTTGGATTGAAAGTAAAAGCTAGACTTGATTTGAATTTGAGAGAAAATTTGGATTATGGAAAAATTTTATTTTTGAGATAAATTTGAGACTTTATCCCTAATTTAATTTTGCTTCGATGATAGAAGGCTAAAGCCAAATTTTAACTTGAGATTAGGGGTGTTTAAAAAACCTGGTAACCCGACCAACCCGGATTACCCAACCCAAACCGCAAGAGTTGGGTTGGGTTAAAAATTTTAAAAAATATTAAATTCGGGTCGGGTCTCGGGTTACCCCATTTCAGGTTGGGTCAACCCGACCCGACCCAAATAGATATATATAAAATAAAACATAAAAGGAGGCGAGGGGAGCGTTACGCTGCTTACGCAGTCGCACAGTGCACGCCATCCGGAGGCGGAGATAACGTTTTCTTTTTTTATTTTTATTTTATTTTTATTATTATTATTATTATTATATATATATATATATATTAAAAAAAACAGAATTGGAATGAAACCCTCGGTCCCTCGCCGCTCCGCTCAAGAAGACTCAAGTTGAAATTTTCTTTTGTCTAGTCCATCCACGCAGACGCAGACCGAAACCCTCGCCGCGCCGCTCTTCTCACCAATCGACTGCCATCGAATTGCCGGACGCTGCTCCCCTCAGCCGCTCTCCTCGCCTACTGCTTCAACTCCAAGCTTCACTCTCTCTTGCAAATTTTCTTTTGTCCAGTCCGGTCTCCGCCTCACCTACTGCTCCAACTCCAAGGAAGCTTCACGAACGACTTATCATTAGGGGTATTTTCTTCAATAAAGCAAGTAGATAACATTTGTTACATTTTTTGTAGGGATAGGGAATGCTCTACTACTCTTTTTGACCCTTTACTACAATTATCCTATTTATTTTTTTAAAATTAATTAACAAAAATTAAGCTAGTACACTAAAAGGGAACATTATATATTAATATGATAAGGTAAATGTAATGTTGATAAGATAATTGTAATGTTGAAAAGCAGTTATATTCTATATAAGAAGAAAAAAGCAAAGAAAATGGCAGTGTGCGTTACATTTTGTATGCATTTTGTTCAAATATCATTTTGTTGACATTTGAAAAGATAACATTTTAACCATGATTGATTAATACATTAATTTTTGTTCAATCTCGCAGTGTCTTGAGAACAGTTACATAGATTCTTCAAAGTCGTCACAACGGACATGGAATAGACATTACTGAATCACCATTTTCAAACTTCCCCGTGAGTAAACTAATTTAATTTTTATTCTGTAGTGTGTACATATACTGTTTGTTGAGAAGCTAGATAGTGTTTGTTTGTTATGAGTTAATCTTTATATAGTTATATAGTGTTTGTTTGTTTTTTTCAATTGTATAGGTAGGTGTAATTAGTTGTTTACTAGTTTCATTTATTTTATAGATGGACAACAGTAGTGGTGATGCAAGTGGAACCGGTAATAATGAAATGTCTTCTCCTCCTCCTCCCCTTCCTAATGTTAGCCAAACTCCTAAAAATATACCACCTCCACCTCCCAAGTCCAATCGAAAGAGACCTAATAAACCAACCTCGTCTGTGTGGGATCATTTCACAAAAATGGAAGCAAGTGGTCATGATGGAGCTAGGTGCAAGTGTAACTTTTGTGGTAAAGATTACACATGTGATAGTAATACTTGTGGAACTAGTACTTTATGGAAGTACTTAAGAAATCAATGTAAAAAGTACCCATATAAAGAATAAGAAAAAGGACAAACCACCCTAACTCTCGTGCCTTCAAATGATGGAAAAGGAGTCAATGCTAGTAACTTTGTGACGACATTGTTTAGCCAACAAGCATGTAGACTAGCATGCGCTAAGATGATAATTATGAATGAGTTATCGTTCAAATTTGTTGAGACAGAGGGTTTTAGACACTTTTGTAGTGTTTCGTGTCCTAAGTTTGATGTTCCATCGAGAGTCACAATCGCTTGAGATGTATATCAACTTTATCTTGAGGAGAAAAAAAATTGAAATCATTTCTAGTTAAAAGCTCTTAAAGAGTTTGTCTTACTACCGACACATGGACTTTGCTACGGAATGTGAACTACATGGTCATCACTGCACATTTTATTGATTCTGAATGGGTTTTGCATAAGAAGATTTTGAGCTTTTGTCAAGTTTCTAATCATAAGGGGGAGACTATTGGGAAGATAATTGAGAGTTGTTTGTTGGAATGGGGGATTGAAATTTTTTTTTCCATAACTGTTGATAATGCAAGTTCTAATGATGTGGCTATCTCTTATATTAAGAGAAGACTTAAAAGTTGGAAATCTATTATTTTAAATGGAGAATTATTACACGTGAGGTGTTGTGCCCACATTATTAATCTTATTGTGAATGATGGACTAAAAGATATGCATGATTCTATTGCTAGTGTTCGTAATGCTATGAGATATGTTCGATCATCACCTAGGAGAATGGAAAAGTTTAAAGCTTGCGTGAAACAAAAAAAAAATTAGTGTAAGACTCTTGTTTGTTTAGATGTAGCAACTAGGTGGAATTCTACTTATTTAATGCTTGAACATGCAATTAAATTTGAGAAAACTTTTAGAACTTTAGAGGAGGAGAAAGAAGACTCAGATTTTGTTGATTACTTCGAGGAAGATGATCATGGAAATAAAAGATTGGGGCCCCCAATTAAGTTTTTAAAGAGGCTTTATGATACCACCACAACGATAAGTGGATCTTCATATGTGACTTCTAATGTTGGTTATAAGGAAATTAATAAAATTCAATTTGCTTTAAACAAATGGAGAAACAATACTAACTCTGTTCTAAGTATGATGGCTATGAATATGAAGACCAAGTTTGATAAGTATTGGGGTTCGCTTGAAAAAATGAATAAATTGATGTTTCTGGCTATGGTCATTGATTCTCGGTACAAGTTAAAGTATTTGAATTATTGTCTTTCCAATATTTATGATAGTGATGTGGTTAAGGATATGGTTGAGAGTGTGAAATTATATTTGTATCGTCTATATGACTTTTACAAATCACATAACACTTCACTTCGTGGTAGTCATAGTACCAATGATTCTTAACCATAAAAAATTGTCAATATAAATGAAGATGATCATGGAGTGGGAGAAGATATAGATGATCCGTGGATAACTTTTAAGAGGTTGAGAGAAGAAGAAAGTTATTTAGAAGTGGAGAATGATTTGTCTTCTTATTTGTCTGACAAGGTTATAGAAGATAAAGATGATTTTGAGATATTGTATTGGTGGAAGATGAATGGCTACAAATATCCCATTTTATCAAAAATTGTTCGAGATGTTTTGACAGTTCCGATATCTACCGTCGCTTCTGAATCTACGTTTAGTACAGGAGGGAAGATTCTTGATTCCTTTCGAAGTTCTTTGACTCCAAAAACAGTGGAGGCCTTGATATGTACACAAAATTAGATTCGTGGCGGTTCAGTGTTACTAGATCTCCATCCATAACTTGAAGAGTTAGAGACTTGGGAAAATATTGAATTAGGTAATTAAATGAATTTTTATTGTGCATATCTAACCTGTTTAATGCTCATAATTAATATATTTAATTTTGCATGATTTGTTTTGTAGAGAGTCCATCCTCCTCTGGTATTTTGAAATAAGGAATTGAATTTGGAGCATAATGATGATTTTAGTGGTAAGTTTTACTACCATAAGATCAAATATTATTATTACTTATAAATTATTCTCTTGGTTTAATGTATTTGTAATTTTTTCAGGAATTGAGAAGTGAAGAGACCAAAGAATCAAAGATGAAGAAGAAAACTCAATGAAAAAGTCATTCTTCATGCTCATGGTGCTTTTGAATGATTTGGAATTTTATGTAACAAACCAATAATTATTATTAAACTTGAACTTTTTATTGAACTTGGAATAATTATTATTGAAGTTTGTGTCTTTGAGTAGAGATTTTGAACTTGAACATTTGAATTGAATTATTTGAGGAAGTTTCTTTTGAAGTTTATATTGAATTTATGGTGTTTGTATTTTAATGTCAATGCTAAAATTTTACAAAGATTACATGTTTTTTATTATTAGATTTTTATTAATTGATTTGATATAATATATTTAGAATTAGTTCAATTTTTTAAATATGAAGGTTTATTGATCCACAAAAATCAAATCCTTCCATAGAGAATGAGAAGAGAATGATTAAGGAAGTAACGGAAAAAACAGTCAAATTTAAAATTTAAAAAAAAAACCGATGACCCAACCTGGTCCAACTCGAAAATTTTGGGTTGGGTTGGGATGGGTTGACCCTCCAAAAAAGAACTCATAGGATCCATTATTAGCAAACCCGAATTTTTGGGTTGGTCCACAAAAATCTTCCAACCCGGCCCAACCCGGACTATGTACACCCCTACTTGAGATTTTATTAACAATTTAATCTTACAGTTGAACCATTTGAATTTAGGATAAATTTTGAAATAGGACCAAATTTTAATTTGAAATAAATTTGAGATTTTACCACCAATTTAATTTGGATGGAGGATAAAAGCTAAATTTGATTTGAATATGAGATAAAATTTGGAATATAACCAAATTTTAATTTGAGATGAATTTGAGATAAAATTTGGAATATGTCCAAGTTTAAAATTGATGTAAATGAATTTTGATATCATTTGATTTAAGGCCAAACCATTCAGACGCACCAAGAATCTTAAATTTATATTTAAAAGATAAGATATTTTGATTCAAATCTTCTCAAAATATTTTAAAGAGATAAGATTTTAGTAGAAAATCCAAATTAAATTAGGAATTTGAATCCATATTGACCTTTATAAATAGGGCTCATCAAATACATCTTTTTCATTCTCATCATCCATTGCTACTCTATTCTCTATGGGTGTATATGAAGTCATCAAAAATCGATACGACTGGCCGAAACCAATTGTTTTGGGGGCGAGCGGTCAAAATCTCAATGCAGTCGATCGTGTCGGGTTTTTAAAAGTAATTTTATCGATCGGTCGGTCGATTTCGTAAAATATGGCAAAGCCGACTGACCGATCGACATATTGTAAAACCTAAACCCTACTTTCCTTATTTAATTTTTGAGATTAGTAAAATGAGGGGTTTAATATTTAAGTAAAGCGTAAGTGTAGGGAAATGGGTAAAGGATAAGGAAATGAAGAAGGAAAATGCTTAGGTATTAGAAACTTAACTCTCGAGTGTTTATAAGTTAGCCTAGCAAGAAGAAATTTTGACTAAGTGTTGGCCGTGAAAAGGGTGGCCAAGCATCGAGTAAACACTAGGCAAGCAACAAGTAAACATTAGGTAAGCATCGGGTACAAGTCATGCATGATCAAGGAAAGGATTGTGCATCAAGTATGCTTGAGCGAGGAAGGAATTAGGCATCAAGTTTACAATCGTGCATCGAGTAAAGGCCATCGTGCATCAAGTAAGGGACAGGTGTGAGCGAGGTATCACTCAATTATTTTTAAACATTTTGAGAAATTAAGGGGTTTGAACGAAAATAGGGGGAAAGGGGGAAATTCAAGAAGGATAAGATAGAACTGAGTTTTTTTATCAAGCTTGAGAAATCCAAGGAATTGGGTTATTCATTTGTGATTTGAGGGAAAAAAGGTGGGAGATGCATCGGCTAGGTGTTGGGATTGATTGAAATTAAGAGCCGTCAACTGGAAATTGAAGGTGGAATGGTAAGAGTTGAGGTTCTCGGCCTATAAAAGGGAAAGAGAGGAAATGAGTTGAAACAGGCTCAATTGGAGCAATTCCTTGAGGGAAAAGCAAATTAAACCTTTGTGGAGTTAGTGGGAAAAAATTAGAAGAGTTTCTTTAAGAAATTGTGGCAGAACGAGCAAGAAAAAAAAAAAAAGGGAAAACGCTACTGGTCGGAGGTCACGCGAAACTCAAGGTGTTGTGCAACTTTTGGGTAAATTTGTGGATTTAAAGAGTGATTTGAGACTCCAAATTCAAAGGTAAGATACTTATAGGGTTCCTTGGGAATTATTTGGCTTTTAATTGATTATTTTAAGCTGGAATTGAAGAAATTAAATTCTAAAATTTCTAGCTAGAAAATAGGTACCTGTGGGAAGTTTAGTCGATTTCAAGCGTTTTGGGGCAAATTAGATGTTCAAATTTTAAGGTAAGATAGTTTAGATGATGAGTAAGGGATTTGGATTAATTAGAGTGGGTATGGCTGAATTTAGAAAATTTGGTCGCCGGAGGCTCGCCGGAAAAGCTTACCGAAATCTGGAAAATTATAGGTTGTAGGTTAAAGAAAGAGTTGGCCTATTAGATTTGACTTCTATCTGTCATCTTTTGTCCGTCATTAAAAGCTGAAAAATTCAAATTAAGTTAATTAAGGTATTTCTAATCATAATTAGGAGCCCAAGTAGTATTAATAGGATTCTTTAAGTATGCAATTAGAAGATTGGGATCCTAAGTCAATTTTGAAGTTGATTAAGAGGTTAATTTAAAGTAAACCCTAATTAGGGTTAAATAGGAAAATTTTGCAAAATTGGATAAAATTAATATTAACTAAGGTGTTCCCAATCTTAGTTTAAGTTCTAATGGATATCAATAAAATGTTTTAATCTTGGGATTGAATTAGTTTGGAATCGTAAGTTGATTTTAAGATAATTTGAGTATGAAAGTGTAAAGTAAAACCCTAAAATTAAATGGTATTAGGGTTTGGGAAAATTAAGTCCATTTAAGCAAAATTGATTGGTTTGAGGCTATGCGGAGAATAATTAGGAGAATTTTAACAAAATGTCAAGATTTATCAAAAACCTATGGGACGGGAGTTCAAAAGAAAAACAAATTGATGGTGAATGGTTTATATTTTTAAATGGTTGGACGTATTATATATTTGTACCGGTTTGAAAAATTTGGCATGATCTAAAAATATATGTTTTCTTGGATTATAATTATTGTTCTTTTGTTTGGATGACTTTACTCTGTGAGTCTTGGTTTAGATGTTTGTTCCTATTGGTTTGACTAGAAATTGGAAATTATACCTGGATATTATTAGCATACTTCATGGACGTTGGACTGGAATTGTCAGTATATCTAGTTAGGGTTATCCACATGCCCGAGTATGTCTAGCAGGAATTGTCGACATGTGCACATTTGACGGGTTGTTTGGGGTACTAGAAATTGTTTCCTCAAACCGGTTTATGGTGATTTGCTATGTAATTGGAGGATTGTATGATCATGCCAACTCCGTTTCATTTATTAAATTGAATGTGTATACTTTCCCAAAAAAATTTTGAAAGCAAATAATATTTTAATTTGAACTTACCACTCACTGAGCACTATTGCTCATGTTATCCAAATGTTCTCCCTCCCCCCCCCCCCCCAAAAAAAAAAATCAAAAGAGGGCGATTGAATTGGCTTAGGACTAGTCGATGGAGTGATTGTGGAAATCATCCTTCTTGGCAGCTGTATTAGGAGGGTTCAGACACATGGTAGCAATGTAACTTCTAAAGGAAATCTAAATAGAGATCCTTTGAGCAACGGAAGTGGATCGTTCCAAATCTCACTGAGAATGAACACAAACATTTACAGTCTAAATGGAAATGAACAGATTATACATAATTAGAAATTAATGCATGCTACTTATAAAGAAAGATACAAGGGATAGATTATGCAAACCTTTGAAGAACTCTTCTTCAAGTATCCCTTGATCAATTTCCCATGCGTCCAAAGAAGCACTCAAACACAACGAACATAACACGGTCTCAACGAACGTCTAAATGAGCCTCGATCCCAATCGAGTCCAAATCAATCCTCGAACTGAATAGGAACACCACCACAATGATTACCTTGGTATTCTCGGTGTGAGAATCTAGGAGTTGTGGACTCTGTATGATCTTGGATTGAGGAAAACATGAGGTAGACAATCGAGTAAGTGGAAGATCAGGTTGTCTATTGTATAGATGAAATACTTGATCGTTTAGTAAACAGAAGTCTATCGTATAAACTTTGCTACTCGATTGTGAAGCAACGACTAAGCGAGTAACTATCATATAGTAAACTCATAGCTCGATCGTTTATGCTCTCCATGCTATCGCTTAGTAAAACCTTTTTACTTGATAGCCTTTTTCGTGAGAGTAATTCCGAATGAATCATTAACTTAATTTTGGAAAATCATTTTCCTTTTTATCTCACGGTTACCATAAAACTTCCAATAACCTCCCACTCAATTCGGTTATTAGAGAAAAAAGAATAATTAATTATCATATAATTAATATGTTATAAATAAATATAATAACCAACTTATCATATTATATTTATAACCTATAGTTTTAATATTTCATCATATGAAACATATAAACCATAGTTCTTTTTCTATTTTATGGTATTTAATATAAATCATATTTATATTAATTCCTTCAAATAATGTATCTAATACATCATATCAATTATATCACATATAACTAAATTTCCTCTTATTAATTTGAACACTTCAAATTAACCTAAAATCTGATTCTCAACTTGAACCCATTGAGCTACCAAGGGGACCTCATGGACCTATAGCTTGAAGCTCCAACGGTACATTAATAACTGATTAAACTCTTTAATCACGAGATCCACCATCCGTTAACTGTTGGTCATTCCACTACAGATCGACAGCTGTACTCTTCACACTATAAATATATTTCCGTGTCCATATGGCCAATCAACAGTGTGATGACCCTTCACAAATCGCTCGTAAGTACAACTGGACCAATTTACCATTTTACTCCTGTAGTTACATCTAACTTCTTAAGTACCACTGATTCCTCTAATGAATAATAAGTCATAGTTCTACTATGTCTGAGTGGGAAGAGAGGGTGTAACCACTATATTCAAGATCCGGAATCAGCCCTTAAGGAAGCAATTTATCTACTTACCCCTACTTCGGGGAAGGAGAAAATTCTGTCTTGTGTAGCTGAGTTCCCAACTCCCCAATCAAACAAATCCCCAAAATGGTAGACTTGTTGAGTTGGCAATCTGGCCACTCTCACCTATATAAATCAAAGGACTGCCCTCATAGGCAGGAGTTCCCAACTCACTCAGGATTAAGGTCATGTCACCTATAGTCATTTTAGTAAAATGTAAGTCTTAATTATCAACGTCGTTATATAAAGAGACTAATCATTTCGTGGTCCGATCTTATATAAATCCGATACCCCTGCTCACATGTCTCCATGAATCGTCAGGAGCATACCATTTGTAGCACTTTACAACACTTGTAATATCTACAAAGCGATTGTATCCGTAGTATCAACATGATAAGGTATCCCTCATTTATCCATCTACTACAGACCATTTAGGTCATTACTTAAGGCATGATCCACTTGTATGTCTCACATATATGCTTAAGTTACATGAAATAACCACAGATCTTAGTTTATTGGATTTGAGTAAATGCTTATAAAATAACATTTATTTTATTAATAACAATATGTGTACAAAATGTTTACAAACTATAAGACCACCGGGAGAATTAGGACACCAATTTCAACAACTTTATAATTGATAAACGATATTGTATTGTATAAAACACTCTTAACTATAATAGCT
Organism: Benincasa hispida; assembly: GCF_027475165.1. NCBI lineage: Eukaryota > Viridiplantae > Streptophyta > Magnoliopsida > Cucurbitales > Cucurbitaceae > Benincasa > Benincasa hispida. Next base: position 29,233,595 of record NC_143478.1, read on the forward strand.
CAGTTATGCTTTGTAATAAAAAAAAAATCCTAGACAGTAGAAGTTCCTAATATTTGTAGTCCTCACACTTCCTTTCAGATTAGAGTGGCCAGCTTGGGAGGGGGTGTGACAAGTTGGTATCAGAGCATAAGTTTTTGGGAAACCTAAGACATAAGTTCAGGAAAACCTGAGGGTTGTAGATTCCAAAGGTTTATGTAAAACCTGCGAGGAATAAGTGCACCTAGAATTATGAAAACCAGGAAAGTTAAAATTGCTTTGAAACCTGGAAATGGGGGTTGAAAACTCATGAATTCTCTTAATTAATTACATTTTTTGTTTTTAGGAGAAACAAAACAGGAAGTTATAGAGTAACCATGTCAGAAGAAAAACGGCGATACTATTGGGCTCATATTCTATACATGGCACCCGAAGAATGGGAACGAATTAGATAGGTTGTCGTGCCAAAGTGTTGGAAGTGTAAGGGAAAACATTTTGGACCATGTCTATGTAAAACCCAAACTCTAATTACTTTAAGTAAGAGTAAGTAAAGTGATATATTTTAAAAGCTATGATGGAATCATGTCTTAGGAATTATGGAAGATGGAAGCAAGGTGAGGAAGAATAAAGCTATCGGGTGGTTATATGTAAAAGTGTGACCAATTTTGGCTAAGTATGGAAGAAAGAAAGAAGCCATGATGTGGTAGATAGCCTAGGCGACAAAGTGAATGAAGGGTGAATTGATCGGTTTAATTTTACTAAGTGTTGGCTAAGGATAGAGCTCACGCAATGGGCTTGGAGATGAGGAAAGGTGTGGGTGGTAGTTTACAATTGAGTAGCAAGCCAAGCATGAGGTGGCTGGCCAAATGTTGGAGGGTCATGTTTGACGTTGGAGTGCACAGTAAGCATATGGATAAGGCCATGCAATTCTTTGAGGTGTAGTGCTGAATTAACACAATGGGTGGATTTAGGAATAGAAAATTGAATCCTAGCCTTTCATCACATTAGTGGGCAAGGTGGCACAAGGAGTTTTCATGCAGGATTTTGGACGGTGGTAAGCAGGAAGGACAATTTCATTTAATTGGTTTCAACAACTACACGCGTTATTTTTGTTATTTTTATGGCATTCGAAAGCTCTGTGTGTCTACTTTCTGTTTCGGGATGATGGAGGAAAAACTTGCTGGAATAAGGCCGGATGAGCAAAATTAAGGGTAAAGGGTCCGTTTCTCAGGTGAATCTGGGTCATCAGTGGAGCATTGAAGCTCCAAGACGAATCGCGAAAAGTTTTGAGCTGAAAATTTGAGATAATGTTGTTAACTCAATTCTAAACAACTTTTTGAAGGAAAACTCTTAGGATAAGGCCTAGAATTCGAGTTATATATTTTAGAATTTTAAACTAGAAATTGTTGAACAAGCAGGCACCTACATGAATTGGGACCAATGATGAAGGTTTGAAGCTCCAGATTAAACGACGAGAAATTTTGAGCTAAAATTTTAAGATAATGTTGTTAATACAATTATAAACGATTTTATAGAAGGAAGTTTCTTGAGATGAGTTCTGAAAATTTAATTATGAATTTTTTAAGTTGAATTTGTAATTTGATAGTCAAGTAGGCAACTGCTTGGTATGAGTAAGCTAGTAGCTCGATCGGAAGGAGGCTGCAGGAGTGTCGGCTGAGTGAGGATCACAGAGAGGAGGTTGTGCACGCGGGGGAGAAGAGGAGACAACCAAGGTTAGGTGTGAAGGTCGGCGGCTAGTGCGAGGGAGCACCAAAGTGTAGAGGCTACGCGATCAGTGGTGTGTGAGAGGTGTTGTGCGATGAAGGGGTGTCGCAAGCCTTGGATTAATACTCCAAAATTTTTCTAAGCGTGAGGAATGTGGGCAATCAAAAGGTGCATTCCCTTGGCACTCAAGCCCTCCAAATTAGCTAAGTGTCTGACCTTCAAGGTGAGTGGTAGGAGGCATAATGTGATGGTTTGGTAGGTGAGCTTGGTTTATTTAGTAGGCCTAAAAGGAAGGCTAATGTGAACACTAAGTAGTATGCTTATATGTATAGGTTCAATGCCCATTGGAGAAGCCTATCAAGCCTTAAGGAAGCAAACTTAAAGGATCGATGAGTGACTAAATAATCTCAATGTTTTAACAATAAAAAATCATGCGATTTCAATGATGTTTGATGATAAGTTTATATGTTTTCAAGCAACTAAGTTTTATGAGATTGCAAAGCATTTTCCTCAAGAATGTATTTGTTTTATCGCATGCCAAGGTGATATCTCAGTTTTATTTCAAATTAAGTATTTTATGTTGAAGCATGTGTTTTAAAGACTATAGCTAAGTTTCTACAAAATGCTATGCTAAAAGCTATGTTCTAAAATATTTTTAATGTGTATGGTTTAGAGCATGATATGTTTTAGTAATCTAGATATTGAAGTATGTAAGGTATCCAAGAAGTACCTAAGGTGTTGACGGTACTTAGTGACTCCACGTGCACGTAGGAAGTTCTGAATGAGAGGCCGAAGTATGGGTCTCTTAGGCCATATTCCAATAACCTGAGGCCGAAGTATGGGTCTCTGGCCTAATCCAGACGTTGGGAGCTAGAACGGTGTATGCTCATTCTGAACTAAGGTTTAATGATGTTTAATGATGTTTAATGAATTTTCTTCTTAAAAGCTTAATGTTATGACTATGTTTACGTTATAAAAGAAAGTTGCTTGAAATGATTTCAGTATGTTTACGTGTCTTATATAAATAAGAGGCATGGCATGTTATGTTTTCTAATAGTCACTCACTGGGCAATTAGCTCACGATTTTCAAATGTTTTCTTTCCCCAGGTAGTGGTTAGACTCCTCGAGATTGATCCTACTGTTGCTTGCCACATAAAGACCCGGCTGGCCGAAGAAACTTAAGTTAACTGTTGTATATATGTACACATGTTGTGAGGAGTGTCAGGGACTTGTCTATATAGTTTTGGACCCAGTTGTAGTCATGTTGTTTGTATATATGTTGACTGTGTATGTGGAGTTAATGAATGTATGAATGAAGTTATGTGAACTCCTGTTTTTTAATCTGGCTTGAGAAATTGTGTAGATGTTATTGAACTGTTTATCAGGTGCATAATCCAAAAGTCAGGTTAAGAGTAGTCAGTAAGTGTTTACTAGGGTTAGTAATTGCTGTCATCACATCTTCTTCCAGGTTAAGAAGATAATTTGGGAAGGGGTGTAATATTCTAACTCCGATCAGAACTTTCTTTCGAATGCGGGGAGAGGGGAAAGGTGCGAAAACATTGTCCTTATATTGGGGAAAAAAGGAAAGCAGAATGATCGAAGAGGAAGTATATACCTCCACGTCATCGAAATGATGAATTTCAGTTAGACGAGGAATTTGGACTACAACTAAGAAAACTTCATATTATGGGTGAAAGTAGTCAACCTGTAAAGAATTGTATGCTAATGACTAACGAAGATAGTATTGATGAGGATGACACGGAAAACCTGTTTGAAGAAGATGATGATACCTATAAGCCTTTCTGTTTCTTTTGCTTACAATTAGGTCATGCAAACAGAAGTGTGCATGTGGAAACCAGATGCAAAATTTGAAATGTTAGGAAAAGGGAAAAAGAAAATAGGAGAGGAGTAAGATAATGAATCTTAGAAAGGAAAGTAGAATGTAATATATAATGTGATACTATGAAGGAATAAAATAATGTAAATAGTTGAATGTAAGCCATGAATCCAATCTTATTTTCCTAAATTTTGTATAGAAAACATGTTGAGGAATGAAAGTCAAAGAGCCTGACCCAGAGCCTATGAAACAAGTGGAAATGATGAAAGTGAAGCCAGTTACTCTCAAGAACAAGTTATGTTAGAGGAACAGTATTTGGATAGGTTTGCACAATGATTAACAGAGAATCTAGGGGCAATGCACTTAAACCCTAAAAAGAGATTTGGAATTGAACGATTTAGATCCGTAGGAGCTTGTAATTTTGAAGGAACTACAAATCTCGCAGATGTTGAAGCATGGATTACTCAAATTGAAAAATGTTTCAGAGTCATTGGTTGTCCTGAAGACCGAAAGGTCACTTAGCAACCTTTTTATTTCAAAGACGAGCAAAAAATTTGTGGAGGATGATTGAAAATCGAAGAAGAGGAAATAAACAACCTACATGGATTGAGTTTTGAGAAGCTTTTTATGAAAAATTCTACCCGCATTCATTTCGTGATATGAAACGAAATGAATTTTTGCAACTTATCCAAGGGAACACAACTATAGCGAAATATGAACAGAAATACATCGAGTCATCCCGTTATACACTAAGTATTATAGATGATGAAGTTGAGCGTTGCAAGAGGTTTGAAGCAGGACTACGACAAGAAATCCGAACTCTGGTAACAGCATGCAATGCCTAGGAAGATTTTTCCAAACTTATAGAAGAGCTATGTAGGTAGAAATGAGTCTAGAAATGGGAAAAAGTAAGGAAGAAGATGGTACGATGAAGGAACAATTAGAGAAAGAAGGAAATGGGAGGTCTACTCTAGGAGTAGCAAACAAAAGAATCTTTAAAAAGAAGGGTACTTCAAAGTCTGGAATAAGAAGTACAAACCAACACTACTCTAAATCAACCACTAGCTATACTAGGAGGCCTTGGTGTTCAAAATGTAATCGGTATCATTGGGATTATTAGTGTGCAGAACTGTGGACAAATTGGACACTTTAGGAGAGAATGTCCTCAATTAGTGACAAACGATGGGAAGACAACCTCACACACAGTCAATCAAGAAGTTAGACCAATGATGAAAGGTAAATGACGACCAAGGGAATGGAAGAGAAGGGAAACAGACGAACTAACCCGGTGTTCGGGAAGGATGTAAGCTCTCACTCAAGAGGAACCTAAGTCAGAGGACAAAGGGAAGGCTCCAAAATTATGAAACTATATGTAATTTCCAAACGCTTGAAATGAAACATCATTTCCATGATTAATTTATAGATTGATTGATTATTAATTTTGGAAAACTTCGTGGACGAAATTTCATAAGGGGGAAGTAATTTTAAAACTCGAACCCTACTTTTCCTATTTAATTGTTAAGATTAGTAAAATGAGGGGTTTACTATTTCAGTAAAGTGTAAGTGTAAGGAAATGGGTAAAGGATAAGGAAATAAAGAAGGAAAATGCTTAGGTATTGGAAACTTGACTCTTGGATGTTTATAAGTTAGCCTAGCAAGAAGAAATTTTGACTAAGTGTTAGCCATAAAAAGGGTGGCCAAGCGTCGAGTAAACACTAGGTAAGCATCGAGTAAAAGTCATGCATGATCGAGGAAAGGATCGTGCCTCGAGTATGCTTGATCAAGGAAAGGATCATGCATTGAGTATGCTTGAGCGAGGAAAGAATTAGGCATCGAGTTACCATAGTGCATTGAGTAAAGGCCATCGTGCATCGAGTAAAGGCTATCGTGTATCGAGCAAAGGCTATAGTGCACCGAGTAAAGGTCATCGTGCATTGAGTAAAGGCCATCGTGCATCGAGTAAAGGCCATCATGCATCAAGTAATGGCCATCGTGCATCGAGTAAAGGCCAGGCATGAGTGAAGAAGCACTCGGTTGTTTTTGAAAAATTTTGAGAAATTAAAGGGTTTGAACGAAAATAGGGGGAAAGGGGGAAATTCAATTAGGATAAGATATAGCTAAGTTTTTTATAAAGCTTGAGAAATACAAAGAATTGGGCTGTTAATTTGTGATTTGAGGGACGATAGGTGGGAGATGCATCAGCTAGGTGTTGGGACTGATCGAAATTAGGAGCTGTCAACTGGAAATTGAAGGTGGAATGGTAAGAGTTGAGGTTCTCGACCTATAAAATGGAAAGAGGGGAAATGAGTTGAAACAAACTCAATTGGAGAAATTCCTTGAGAGAAAAGCAAGTTAAACCTTTGAGGATTTAGTGGGAAATAAATTGGGAGAGTTACTTTAAGAACTTGTGGCGGAACGAGCAAGAAAACAGAGAAAAAAACTGTTGGTTGGAGGTCATGCCAAATTCAAGGTGCTGTGCAACTTTTGGGTAAATTTGTGGACTTAATGAGTGATTTGAGACTCCAAATTCAAAGGTAAGATACTTATAGGATTCCTTGGGAATTCTGTGACTTTTAATTCGATTATTTTAAGCTGGAATTAAAAAAAAAAAAAATTCTGAAATTTCTCACTGGAAAATAGGTACCCGTGGGAAGTTTGGTCGATTTCAGGCGTTTTGAGGCAAATCAGAAGTTCAAACTTTAAGGTAAGATAGTCTAGATGATGAATAAGGGAATTTTATTAATCAATTAAAGTGGGTATGGCTGAATTAAGAAAATTTGGTCATCGGAAAAGCTGGCCAAAATCTGGAAAATTATGGGCTATAGGTTGAAGAAAGGGTTGACCTATTAGATTTGAGTTCTATCTGCAATCTTTTGTCAAACATTAAAAGCTGGAAAATTTAAATGAAGTTAATTAAGGTATTTCTAATCATAATTAGGAGTTAAATTGATATTAATAGGATGCTTTAAGTATGCAATTAGAAGAAATTGGGATCCTAAGTCAATTTTGAAGTTGATTAAGGGGTTAATTTAAAGTAAACCCTAATTAGGGTTAAATAGAAAAAATTTGCAAAATTGGACAAAATTAATATTAACTAAGGTGTTCCCAACCTTAGTTTAAGTTCTAATGGATATCAATAAAATGTTTTAATCTTGGGATTGAATTAGTTTGGAATCGTAAGTTGATTTTAAGATAATTTGAGTATGAAAGTATAAAGTAAAACTCTAAAATTAAATAGTATTAGGATTTGGGAAAATAAAGTCCATTAAAAAAAAATTGATTGGCTTATGACTATGCGGAGAATAATTAAGAGAATATTAACTAAGTTTCAGGATTTATCAAAAACCTATGGGACGGGAATTCGAAAGGAAAACAAATTGACGGTGAGTGGTTTATATTTTTTAATGGTTGGACGTATTATATATTTGTACCAGTTTGTTAAATTTGGCATGATCTAAAACTATATGCTTTCTTGGATTATAATTATTGTTTTTTTTTATTTGGATGACTGTTTACTCTGTGAGTCTTGGTTTAGATGTTTGTTCCTATTGGTTTGACAGGAAATTGTACCCATATATTATTAGCATACTTCGTGGATGTTGGACTGAAATTGTCAGTATATTTGGCTGGGGTTATCCACGTGCCCAAGTATGTCTAGCAAGAATTGTCGACATGTGCACATTCGACGGGTTGTTTGAGGTACTGGAAATTGTTTCCTCAAACTGATTTATGGTGATTTGCTACGTAATTGGAGGATTGTATGATCATGCCAACTCCGTCTCATTTATTAAAATGATGTGTATATATTCGATGGTTGTATATGTTGTGATATTACTTTCCCAAAAAATGTTTTGAAAGCAAATAATATCTTAATTTAAATTTACCACTCATTGAGCATTCTCGCTCATGTTTTCCAAATGTTTTTCTAAATTCCCTACCCCCCCCCCCCCCCAGGTATAAAAAAGAGGGCGTTGGAATTTGCTTAGGACCAATCGATAGAGTGATTGCAGAAATCATCTCGTTTCGGTAGCTGTATTAAGAGGGTTCAGACACATGGTAGCAATGTAACTCCATAATTGATAAATGATAATGCATTGTATAAAACACTCTTAATTGTAATAGCTCAGTTATGCTTTGTAATAAATAAAAAAAAAAAAAAAATCCTTGACAGTAGAAGTTCCTATCTATAGTCCTCAAACTTCCTTTTGGGATAGAGTGGTCAGTTCGGGAGGGGGTGTGACACATATAGATTTAACTTTCTGCTTTATTATCATTATTATTAAAAGAAGCCCATCCCATTCTACTATTAGTCCCTTTTCGCAGCCCCAGCCCCAAAAAAATCCTTAATTTTTCCACACTTACATATAAAGGAAAACAAACCCTAACTTTTCATTTCTTCTCATTCAATCTCCACTCTTCATTTCATGACCAACCGGCAACCACCAACACACCATCAGACATCCTTCGACCTTCACGCTGCAAGCATGACCGTCGACTGGCTGTCCCCTTCCCTTCCTTCACATGCGATTGTTGTATGGCGTTGGAGTTAAGTATTTCCTTCACGAAATTTGTGCGACTACTTTCGACGTCCGTGCTTCTGACTGTCTAGCATTGGAGTTGGAGAGTTCATTCGTGTTATCTAGTGTCCGAACCCCAACTTAACGTGCTGTTCATTCTGAATTCTTTCGCGACCACCAACAGTGTTCGTTTGCAACTTTAAACTGGATTCTTTCGAAGAGTACGTTTCATTCTCTATATTCTGGAGCTTACTATTTTAGTTTTAATGTTGCAACTTTAATGTTGTATTTTTCTAAGAAAATCTGAAAATGTTGTTTTACAAGGTAGATTTGGATACACCAGAAAATTCAGCAATAGTTCAGGATCTAACAGGGATTCCAGCCACAATCAAAGCAAAAGCAAATAGTCCAATGAAGAAACATAAGAATACTTGATTGTGATCCTGATGACCCTTACGCTAAATGTAAATACTGTGGGATAAAGTAGGCTTGTCATTCTAAACGAAATGGGACTAGAACCTTGAAAAATCATTTATCAAATTGTAAGAAATATCCATATCAGAAAAAGAGATAACTAGGATAAACAAAATTGGTATTTAGACTCAAAAAAGCTATTGGTGAGTCTGATTCAAAACTTATTTGTGAGTCCTTTAGTTTGGAGAGTTGTCGAAGAGCCCTTGCTAAGATGGTGATTTTAGATGAATTACCTTTTAGGTTTGTGAAAGGCATTGGTTTTCGAAGATTCATAAACAAATTGATTACTTTATATGAGTCTAAGTTTCTTATTCCATCATGAGTAACCATGGCTAGGGGTGTGCTTAAGATTTATGTTAGTGAGAAAAAATGGCTGAAGGACATGTTTAAGACACAACAATATAGGGTTTCTCTCACTATTGACTATTGGACTTCTAGACAAAACATGAATTATATAGTGTTAGCTGCCCATTTCATTGATTCTGTTTGGAATTTACATAAGAGGATTCTTAGTTTTACTCCATTGAAAATCATTGAGGTGAAACCATAGGTAGAACCATTGAAAAGAATTTAAAGAGTTAGGGTATTGATAAAGTTATGACTTTGACTGTTGACAATGCAAGTTCAAATGATATAGCTGTGGCTTATCTTGTTAAGAGAATTAGTAGTGGGTTGTTATTGAAAGGTGAATTTTTGCATATTAGATGTTGTGCCCATATACTGAATCTTATTATTTGTGATGCATTTAAGGAGCATTATGAGTGCATTAGTAGAATTCAAAATGTCATTAGATTTATGAGGTCTTCTCTTGTACGAGGTATGAAATTTAACCAGTGTATTGAAATTTAAAAGATCTATTGTAAGAGTTTAGTGTGCCTTGACATTAGCACTAGATGGAACTCTACGTATATGATTCTTGATGCGGCTACTAAGTTTGAAAAAGCATTTGATAGATTGGAGGATGAAGAACCCACCTTTGCGAGTGAATGCCAACCTACCAAAGATGATTGGGAGAATGCTCGGATGTTGTTTAGGTTTTTGGAAGTGTTTTACAATGTCACTTTAAAAATTTCAAGCTCTTTATATAGTACTTCCAATGTGATTTTCCACCAAATTAGCACCATTCATAATTGCATATATGAAAATCCAATTCTTGTGAATGTGGCTAAGAGCATGAAGGCTAAGTTTGATAAATATTGGGAAAATAATGAGAAGACCAATTTGTTATTGCATATTGTTGTTTGTGTTAGATCTGCGATATAAGTTAAGGTTTTTATCATATTGTTTCAACAAGTTGTTAGAGCCAACTAAAGCTAAAAATATGACAAATAAAGTGGAGGATATTTTGATAAGGCTCTTCAACGCATACAGTTCGTCTTCTTTTTGTGGGAATGATAGTGCGTTTAATTAGGGATGGGGTTCCGGTTCAAACAATGGGTGTAAAGGAAAAGTATGGATTTGTTTCAAGATTCTCAAGTGTTGACGCAACCCATTTTGATAAGGCGAATGTACTTGATGTGTATTTGCTTGAAGCTCTTGTTAAGAATGATCCAGTCTTTGACATACTTAATATTGGGGTTGATGCCCTAAATCTCGTAGGGTCCTATAGTTTGTAAATATATTGTACAAACAAATAAAATATATGGTATTTTATTCTAAATTTTGTTTCATTAATCACAAACCAATAAACTAAGTTCCAAGATTATCTCGTAGCTTAAACATGTATGTAAAGACATACGATTAGATCATGTTTTAAGTGATAACTTAAATTGTTTGTAATAAATGGATGAGGTTGGATACCTTATCCTGGTAACACTACAAGTATGGCCTGCTTTGTAGATGTTATAATTGTTGTAAACTGCTACAAATCATATGATCTTGATCATTCATGTGAAGACATGTGAGTGAGAATATTCTATATAAAGGAGTTTATATAAGACCGGACCACAAAATGTTTAGTCTCTTCATATAACGTCGTTCATAATAGAGACTTACATTTCACCAAGATGACCATAGGTAACATGACCTGAATCCTGAGTGAGTTGTGAACTTCTGCCTATGAGAGCGGTCATTTGGTTTGTATGGATGAAAATGGCCATATCGCGACTCAATAAGACTACCATTTTGGGGGTTCATCTGATTTGGGAGCTGGGAACACGACTACACAAGAAGAAATTCACTCCTTTCCCGAGGTCGAGGCAAGTAGATAAATTTCTCCCTTGATGATTGATTCTAAGGCTTGAACAATGTGACGTCACACCCTCTCCTAGCCCGAGAGGGGTTTAGTCATAGTTGGACTATGATTTATTGTGCATTAGAGGGATCAATGGTACTTAACGAGTTAGATGTAAGTACAGGGACAAAATGGTAATTTTTGCCTTGTTGTACTTACGAGCAATTTGTGAAAGGTCATCATATTGTTGATTGGTTATATCTAATGGACACAGAAATATATCTGTAGTGTGAAAAGTGCAACTGTCGGTCTTTAGTAGAGTGTCCGACAATTAATGGATGGTGAATAATTTAATTAAAGAGTTTAATTAATTATTCATCTACCATTGAAACTTCAAGCTACAGGTCTATGAGGTCCCATCGGCAGCTCAATGGGATTTAATGAGGATCAGTTTTTGGATTAATTTGAATTGTTCAAATTAATTGAGAGAATTAATTATATTTAATATAATTAAGTTTATTTAATTATATATGATATAATTACTATAATGTATTTGATAGATTATAAAGTATATTTGAGGGGAATTAAATATTTGAATATGATTCAAATATTAATTATGTGAATTAGATTCATATAATTGAAGTTCAATGTAAATATGATTTATATTAAATGCCATAAGTGAGAGAAAAGAAACTATAGGTTATATTGTATATGATACAATATTGAAACTATAGTTTATATGCTATATTTGATATAACATATAGTTTAATATATATCATACGATAAAGTAGTTATCATATGAATATATATTAAATAAATAAATAAATTATTATTATTTAATTTTTTATATAATTCATGTTTTGTCCATAAGTCCAATAGTCAGTAGTGAGAGAAACCCTATATTGTTGTGTCTTAAACACGTCCTTCAATTGTTTTTTCTCACTAACATAAATCTTAAGCACATCTCTAGCCATGGTTACTCGTGATGGAATAAGAAACTTAGACTCATACAAAGTAATCAATTTTTTTATGAATCTTTGAAAACCAATACCCTTCACAAACCTAAAAGGTAATTCATCTAAAATCACCATCTTGGCAAGGGCTCTTCGACAACTCTCCAAACTTAAGGACTCACAAACATGTTTTGAATCAGACTCCCCAATAGCTTCTTTGGGTTTGAATACCAATTGTGTTTGTCCTGGTTCTCTCTTTCTCTGATATGGATATTTCTTACAATTTGATAAATGGTTTTTCAAGGTTCTAGTTCCATTTCGTTTAGAATGATAAGCATACTTTATCCCACAATATTTACATTTAGCTTAAGGGTCATCAGGATCACAATCATTAATTTTCTCAAAATGGTCCCAAACAATAGAGGTTTTAGTATTCTTACGCTTCTTCATTAGACTACTTGCTTTGCTTTGATTGTGATTAGAACCTCTGTTAGATCCTGAACTGTTGCTGAATTTTCTAGTGTATCCATATCTACCCTGTAAAACAAACATTTTCATATTTTCTTAGAAAAATACAACATTAAAGTTGCAACATTAAAACTAAATCAATAAGCTCCAGAATACAGAGAATGAATCGTACTCTTCGGAAGAATCCAGCTTAAAGTTGCAAACGAACACTGCCGGTGGTCGCGGAAGAATTTAGAACAGATAGCATGTTGAGTTGGGGGTCGAACACTCGATAGCACAAATGAACTCTCCAACTCCAACGTTGGACAGTCGGAAGCACGAACGTCGAAAGTAGTCACACAAACTTCGTGAAGGAAATGCTCAACTTTAGCGTCGTACAACAATCGCACAAACTTCACGAAAGGAAGGGAAGGAGACAGCGAAACAGCAGCCGTGCATGTAGCATAAAGGTCGAAGGATGTCTGATGGTGTGGTGGTGGCTTACGATTGGTCGTGAAATGAAGAATGGAGATTGAATGAGAAGAAATGAAAAGTTAGGTTTTGTTTTCCTTTATATGTGAGTGTGAAAAAATTAAGGATTTTTTTTCTTCTGGCTGGGCCTACGAAAATGGACTAATAGTAGAATGGGATGGCTTCTTTTAATAATAATGATAATAAAGCAAAAAGTTAAATCTATATGTGTCACATCCCCTCCAAAGCTGACCACTCTAACCCGAAAGGAAGTGTGTGGACTACAGATATTAGGAACTTCTACTGTCTAGGATTTTTTTGTTGGGAATGTCCTAGAACTTTTCAGTTCGTAAATTCTGTGTTAATATTATATTTATCAATAAAATATTATTGAGTATTTTATTCAAATAGAGTTGTTGATATTGCACTCTATTATGAAAATCCAATAAACATATCCATGGCTATAGTATGAATATTTTAACTTTATGTGATGACATAAATAGGATCAAGTTAATAGTATATAGCCTAAATAGTCTATAAGATGTGATCCACATATCATTCATGTAGAGACATGTGAATGGGAGCATCCTATGCAATAAGTTTGCATACAAACTGGACCACGAAATAGTCACTTTTCTTTATAACGACCGTTTACTGTTAAAACTGACTATTTCATACTAAAGTAACCTAGGATAACTCGATATTAATCCTGAGCTAGCTATGAACTCCTATTTATTCGAGATTTTCCTATGATCTGCACGGGTGAGTGTAGTTCAACAACACCGCTCAATAAGTTTTCCATTTTGGGGATAAGACCGAATAGATAACTGGGGACATAGCCCTACACGATGGAATTCACTCCTACCCGTTTTAGGGTTAGCAGATAGATTATTCTCTTAAGTGCTGATTCCAGGGCTTGAGCAATCGAGGCCCGCATTCTCATGATAGAGAAGGACATGATTCATAAGTGGTATTACGAATCAATTGTTCATTAGAGGGTCAATAGGAACTTAAGGAACAAGATGTATTTACAAGGGTAAAATGGTAATTTGACCTAATTGTAAATGCGAACAACCTGTGAAGGATCGACTTATTGATTGGTTAACATGGATAGAAATACATCTACAGTGAGAAGAGTGCAACTATCGAGCTATAGTGGTATGTCTTGATGGTTAACGAAAAGTACTTAATTCGATTTAAAGAGTTTAACCAATTAATTACAAATCGTAAGTCCAATAGGTCCCTTTACTAGCTCACAAATTGGAATAATGAATTGAGTAATTGAATGGATGAATTTTAATTTTAGAGTTATGAATTTGAAATGTTCAAATTCAGTTTTAGGGTTTATCAATTAATTGTATATGATTCAATTAAAACGTTTAATTTAATCAAAATTAAAACGAGATTGAAGAATCAATTGATTTAAACATTGATTTTAAATCAAATTGATGGAATTTATGTTTTAGTAATTTAATATTAAGATATTAAATTAATTAAATTAGTTTTATTTAAATTTATTGATTTTGAATTAATTATATAAAACTAAATTTTAAATAAAATAGTTTTATTTAAAAGAAAAACCACTTTAATTGAAATTGATTTTTGAGTTAGTGGATTTTTTCCGAAAATTGGAAAAATCAACTAACAAACATTTATGGTGTTTTATCACCAAAATCCACCAAGAAGTCTTCAATTAATACAAAGTATGAGCTGTCCAACATGCATCGACGTTCTAATGCATGAAAAAGCTCTATATAATGAAGCATTATGCATGGAAATTGAGGAGAGAATGAGTTCTTTATCCCTATGCTGTAAAACCAAAACCCTACTCTACCCTCACTAGTTCATCTTCAATTCAGCTTGAGTAAGAGTGTTTCTACCACACATTCCTTCTTGAGCATAGTTAAGAATATCTTGTTGGTGGTCTATTTGAAGAATCTAGCTCAAATTTGTGGAGATTCTACTGAAATCGTGAAGAGAACTACAAAGGTATTGTCATCTTCAAACCCTCTTTTGAAAACTTCATGAGTAACATGTTTAAAACTCAAATTATGTGTAGTTTAAGTGCTTATTGATTCTGAATTCTTCCCTTACATGTAATATACTCCTTCAATTGGTATCAGAGTATGATTTAAGCACTTAACTATTGTTAATTTGAGTTTGGTGGGTGTTCTTTATGAACTATATAAAAATACTGTACTGATTTGGTTTTTCAAAGTTTTGGCATTTTGAATCTTTTCAATTATGTTGTAACTCTTGTAATTGGCTCTTGTTTGATGGGCCTTAATATGTGTTTAAGAGTCTGTAATTCGATTGGAGTCATTAAAATTGTAATTAGGATGTAATTGAAGAAAGAAATGAAGAAGGTCGAAGTAGTAAGAACTGGAAATTCGAATTTCTGCCAGATACTCGATGCTCGAAGGGATACTCGATGGCATTCTTAATGGAATTTCATGAAATACTCGATGCACGATGCCATACTTGATGGTACTCGATGATATTTCATGAAATACTCGATACTCGATGGTTGATGGTGTCTACTCGATGGTATCTTTGTGAAACATCTAATACTCGATGTCATACTCGATGCTTACTAGCATACTCAATGTTGGTTGCTTGCTAATACTCGATGAGTTTTTCCCGGTTCAAGGTGGTTCGAGCAGTTCAGAAGCTTTTTTAAGCCGATTTTTGTTGATTCTTGTAATAGTTAGACTTTTATTTTTTTAAAAAAATGCCAAAACCAAAAGTGATATCATTTTATGTTTAATTATTTATGCATTTGATGTTTGTTATAATTAAATTTTATATATATACATATATATATATATATATATATATGCATAAAATATGTTATTTAGATTTAAAATCCCACCATAGGTAACTATGCTACATGCATTATTGTATGTTATAATTAGTTATAATATATAGTATGCATGTTATAAGGTTTGTTGAAAATTAATGTAATTGTTATATTGATTTTAAATATCTTTGAAGCATGTTATGGTATGTTAAAGCATGTTTATTTTATAAGTTTGTTATAAAATGAAATTAGACTTCAAAATCCATAACAAAGATAAACATCATGCCCATTTAGGTTACCAACTAGTTTTAACTGTTAAAGTAGATTGTTACCTTATAAAATTTGGTTACAAACTCAAATCGGTTCATAAACTTGTCTAAGGTTAGGGGTACTTAAGTTGACGGTTTACGTAACACCTTCTACCTGAGGATTATGACCGAAATTTTGAGCATTGTTAACTGATTTTATGAGCTTGCATCAGTAGTGTGAGGTTTAAAACCGGTTTAAACACTTAGATATCGTAGGGTTATATCTAAATATAAATGTTATACTTGGATAAAAATCATATAGACTTAGGTTGTTTAAAAGTTAGTCCTTTTTTTACATAAGTAAATAAATACCCAAACAATTAGAATACTTCAGTGGGAGAATAACAATATATTTGATATATAGTTATTAGCTCTCATGTCCTCAAGAGTTCACACCTTGAGATCCATGCTCGATTTCGTGTCGCTTTTACCGTGACTACTTCATTCAAAAAGTGTTTGCATGGGTCAATAACAAGGTGAATGAGGAAAGTAGTTCATAGTAAGCAGGTGAATGAAATATGTTAACATTATCCTACGGTCTCCCCTATTAGTTTGAACCATGAGATTCCTATGTTGCACCTGTTGTCGTTTTAGGCGGCACTAGCTAGTCGTTAACCACGGCGATCCCCACGGAGGGTTGTAACATAATATTCAGAACAACCCAAGTTCAACAATGAATAGGGTCTTATAGTTCCGTCTTTGATATTTTCTTCATCTCGGGTGCATATTCATACCGGTCTATAAGATCTAATAATGGCAGGTCACACTTACAAGAATTACTAATTGTTAGTAAAGATCTTGATCGAAAATGATAACCAAAAGAACTATAGGCATAAAGAGTTATTCTGATATAGTATTTGGTCAGGATTGTCTTGCTTCAGTGAAAGTTTATTTGACTGCCCCACAGTAGCAACTATTATGAATCACTGAAGTATCGTTGCAAAATAAATAAAGAAAAATTGGTACTTTATTTCTTTGCTAAAAGTAGGATTTAGATGCATAAGTTTAATAGAAGTTGTTTAAAAAATATTCAGCAATGTCAAATTCAATTATACAACTGCTTGCTTCTGATAAGTTTAACGGAGAAAGATAATCAAACTGGAAATCCAACATTAATACGATATTAGTTGTGAATGATTTGAGGTTTGTGTTGACAGAGGAATGTCCTCCAGTTCCCAGTACAACAGTAAACCGAAATGTTCGGGACATCTATGATCGGTGGGTTAGGGCTAACGAAAAAGTCAGGGCTTATATCTTAACAAGTATATTCGATGTACTTAATAAGAAACATGAGATAATGTCCATTGCCCATGAGATAATGGCGTCGCTTCAAGAGATATTTGGGCAACCGTTACCCTCTGTTCGACATGAAACCATTAAGTATGTTTGTAGAACTCACACAAAAGATGGTACCAATGTTAAAGAACATGTTCTCGATATGATGGTCTATTTTAATATTGTTGAGGCTCATGGGGCAATGCTAGATGAAATCAGTAAAGTCAGTATGATATTAGAATCTCTCCCGGAGAGTTATCTACCTTTCAGAACCAATGTTGTTATGAACAAAATTACTTACAATTTGACTACGCTGTTGAACGAGCTACAGACATATCAGTCAATGATGAAACTTAAAGAAAGTGAAGTAAATGTTATTTCACGATCTAAAAATTTTGTAAAAGGTTCTACATCTAGAACAAAACCCACTGATAAAAAGAAGTTTGTTCCTTCTTCTTCAAAAGAAAATGTTATACAAATGAAGAAGAAGGGTAAAGGGAATAAGAAAACCACTACTAAGAAAAACAAGGTTCTCAAAGGAAAGTGTTTCCATTATGGAGAGGATTGACATTGGAAGTGTAATTGCCCAAAGTATTTGGTAAAAAAGAAAGCAGAAAAGGCGAACCAAGATAAATTAGATTTACTAGTAGTTGAAACAATGTCTAGTGGAGAATACTCACCTAACTTGGATAATAGATTCAGGCATCAAATCATGTTTGCACTTTTCTACAAGAAACTAGTTCTTAGAGACAACTTTCTGAACGAGAAATGACTTTCAAGGTGGGAACGGGAGAAATCATTTTGGCTCTTGCAGTGAGAGATGTCAAGCTATTTTCTGGAAAATCTTTCATCTTACTTAGAAAGGTATATTATGTACCTAAGATGAAAAGAAACTTAATCTCTATTTCCTGTCTGCTAGAAAATATGTACAAAATATCTTTTAAATCTAATGAAGTGTTTGTTTTTTCAAGAGGTGTTCATATTTGTTCTGTAAGACTTGAAAATAACTTGTATATATTAAAACCAACTGGAGCAAAGGCCATTCTAAATATAAAGATGTTTAAAATGGCAGAGACTCAAAATAAAATAAAAAAAAACGAAAAATTTCTCCTAACGTCTATCTTTGGCACCTTGGACTTGGTCACATTAATCTCAAGAAGATTGAGAGATTGGTCAAAACGGTCATCTAAGTCAGTTAGAAGATAGTTCTTTACCTCCATGTGAATCATGTCTTGAGGGAAAAATGATAAAAAAAATCTTTTTCTCGAAAAGGTCTTCGTGCCAAAGAGCCTTTTGAACTTATACATTCAAACCTATGTGGTCCGATCAGTGTAAAAGCACGAGGAGGCTATTAGTATTTTGTTAGTTTTATTGATGATTACTTGAGATATGACTACATTTACTTAATAAGCCACAAGTCTGAAACTCCTGAAAAGTTCAAAGAATTTAAGACCGAGACAGAAAATTATTTAAGTAAAAGAATTAAAACACTTCGATCTGATCGAGGTGGTGAGTATATGGATTTATAATTCCAAAACTATCTAGAAAATCATGGAATTCAATCCCAACTCACAGCATCTGAAACACCACAACAAAACGGTGTTGCAGAAAGGAGAAATTGAACCTTGTTAGACATGGACCGATCAATGATGAGTTATGCTTAGTTACCTCAATCTTTTTAGGGGTATATAGTACATACTACAGTATATATTCTAAATGTTGTTCCTTCAAAAAAATTTTTAGAAACACCGCATGTTTACATCATTTCCGTATCTAGGGTTGTCCAGCACACGTGTTGATACAAAATCCTAAGAAATTGGAAACACGTTCGAAGTTATGCCTCTTTGTAGGATACCTTAAAGAACCAAAAGAAGGACTATTCTATGATCTCCAAGAAGACAAAGTATTTGTATCAAAAAATGCTACATTCTTGAAAGAAGAACATGTTAAAAATCATCAACCTCGCAGTAAACTAATATTACAAGAAATGACCAAAGAAGCTATAGAAAAATCAACAAGAGTTATTGATCAAGCTAGTCCATCAACAACTATTGTTGCCCCGTCACATCCTTCTCAAGAGTTGAATATGCCTCAACGTAGTTAGAGGGTTATTTAGCAACCCAAACGCTACATGGGTTTAATAGAAGCTCAAAACATCATACATGATGATGGTTTAGAGGATCCATTAGCTTTAAAAAGGAAATGGAAGATGTTGATAGGAAACAGTGGATAAAAGCCATGGACGTTGAAATGGAGTCAATATACTTCAATTCTGTCTGGAAACTCGTAGATAAACTGCATGGGGTTAAACCTATAGGTTGCAAATGGATCTACAAAAGAAAACGAGACCAAAATGGCAAGGTGCAAACCTACAAAGCCAGACTCGTGGCAAAAGGTTTTACCCAAAGAGAATGGGTTGATTATGAAGAAACGTTTTCTCCTGTTGCCATGATAAAATCTATAAGAATACTTCTATCCATTGTCGCATATTATGACTATGAAATTTGGCAAATATATCTCAAGACAGCTTTTCTAAATGGCCATCTTGATGAAAGTATTTTTCTGTCTCAACCAGAAGGGTTCATCGAATAAAGACAAGAACAGAAAGTCTGTAAGCTTAAACGATCCATTTAAGGTTAAAGCGAGCTTCAAGATCCTAGAATATAAGATTTAATACTGCAATCAAATCTTATGACTTTGAACAGAATGTTGACGAACCTTGTGTATACAAGAAAATAGTCAACAAGACTGTAGCATTCTTAGTACTTTATGTCGATGATATCTTGCTCATTGGGAATGAGACAAGCTTCCTTGCTGACGTAAAGAGATGGTTACCAACACAGTTTCAAATGAAAGATATGGGTGATGCTTAATACATTCTAGGGATACAAATCTTTCAAAATCGAAAAAATAGAACCTTAGCACTATCTCAAGCATCTTATATTGACAAGATATTGTCAAGATATAATATGCAAAATTCCAAAAAAAGGTATGTTACCTTTTAGATATGGAACTCATTTGTCAAAGGAACAGTATCCTAAAACACCTTAAGATGTTGAGGAAATGAAAAGAATTTCATATGCATCTGCAGTTGGGAGTTTGATGTACACAATGTTATGTACACGTCCTGACATATGCTTTGTAGTTAGAATTGTCAGCAGGTTCCAATCCAATCCAAGACACAGTCATTAGACTGCTGTAAAAAACATCCTAAAGTATCTAAGAAGAACGAGGGACTATATGCTTGTGTATAGACCTAAGGATTTGATCCTTAATGGATACATTGATTCTGATTTCCAGACTAACGTAGATTCAAGGAAATCTACTTCAGGATTAATTTTCACTCTCAATAGAGGAGCTATATTTGGAGAAGCATTAAAAAAAGTTGTATCGCTGACTCCACGATGGAAGCAGAATACGTAACTGCATGTAAAGCCGCTAAAGAAGCAGTATGGCTACACAAATTCTTGGCTAAATTGAAAGTAGTTCTGGATATGTACCTACCCATCACACTGTGTTGTGACAATAGTGGTGCTGTTGCCAACTTAAAAGAACCAAGGAGTCACAAATGTGGAAAACATATTGAGAGAAAGTACCATCTATTTATCATTTTTTTTATTACAAAGCATAACTGAGCTATTACAGTTAAGAGTGTTTTATGCAATACATTATCGTTTATCAATTATGAGGTCAACTTTGCACGATTGTTTAGTCTCTATAAACGCTATCGCTTATTGAAACTCTTTCACTTGATAGCTTTTCCGTGAGTTCTTTCTGAATGAAATAACTTCTAAAATTAGGAAAGCATTTTTCCTTTTATCTCACGGTTACCATAAAACTTCCAATAACCTCCCACTCAATCGGTTATTAGAGAAAAATAATTAATTATCATATAATTAATATATTATAAATAAATATGATAACCAACTTATCATATTATATTTATAACCTATAGTTTTAATATTTTATCATATAAAACATATAAACCATAGTTCTTTTTCTATTTTATGGTACTTCATGTAATCATATTTACATTAGTTCCTCCACTTGATGTATCTCATACATCACACCAACTATATCACATATAATTAAATTTCCTTTTGTTAATTTGAACACTTCAAAATAACCCCAAAATCTGATTCTCAACTTGAATCCATTGAGCTACCAAAGGGATCTTATGGATCTGTAGCTTGAAGCTCCAATGGTACATGAATAACTGACTAAACTCTTTAATCACGGGATCCGCCATCCATTAACTGTTGGGCACTCTACTAAAGACCGACAACTACACTCTTCTCACTATAGATATATTTTTGTGTCCATATTAACCAATCAACAGTGTGATAACCCTGCACAGATCGCTCAAAGTATAGCTAGGCCAATTTACCGTTTTTCCCTTGTAGTTACATCTAACTTCTTAAGTATCATTGATTCCTCTAATGAATAATAAGTCATAGTCCTACTATGACTGGGTCCTCTCTTCCAAAGAAAGGATATGGCCATTATGTTCAAGACCCAGAATCAGCCCTTAAGGGAGTAATCTATCTACTTACCCCTACTTCTGGGAAGGAGTGAATTCTGTGTCATTGAGTTCCTAGTTCCCTAATCAGACAAATCTCCAAAAAGGTAGGCTTGTTGAGTTGGAAATCTGGTCATTCTCACCCATATTAATCAAAGGACTGCCCTCATAGGCAGGGGTTCCCAAAATACTCAGGATTAAGGTCATGTCACATATGGTCATTTTAGTGAGATGTAAGTTGCAATTATAAACGACGTTATATAAAGAGACAAATCATCTCGTGGTCTCGTCTTATACAAACTCTTTGTATATGACACCCTCGCTCGCATGTCTCCACATGAATGGTCAGGATCAGACCATCTGTAATAGTTCACAACATTTGTAAACCTCTACAAAATGGACCGTATCCGTTGTGTCACCAGGATTAAGTATTCCACCTTTATCTTTATACTATAGACCATTTAGGTTATTACTTATGGCATGATCCACTTGTATATCTCATATACATACTAAGTTTATATAAAATAACCACGAATCCTTGTTTATTGGATATAAGTAAATGCAAATAAAATAACTCTTATTTTATTAATAATAATGTGTACAAAGTTTACAAACTCTGAGACACCGAGAGAATTAAGACACCAATCCCAACATTCACAGCATATACTTTTTCTCTCCACCACTTACGTGAAAAAGTGAGATTGGTATTCCAATATAGGGATTCTTGATCCTTTTTTCTAGAAGACAAAAAAGTGTGTGTGTGTGTGTGTATGTGCGCGCGCGTGTTTCTGTATTTTTCAAAATAAGTGTTCTATGTAATCCTTCATCCTCTCCATTCCCTTAATCTAAAATAGCCAGAGCCTACCACTTCTGGATCTCTCATCCTAGAGAATACCAAGGACGCTTTCGTGGTTGTGTCAATTGAAGATTGAAGGATTCACTTTTGAAAATAGTTGTATATTATTTTCAAATGCATGATCTCGTTCTTGTTTTTCTGTAAAATCATTTTTCAAAACAAATGGGATTTGGGACAATCCCTCTTCCGATCATGATTCCCCTCACTAGGGTTCCTTCACTTAATTGGTGGAAGCATAATAGTCATCAGTTTGAGATTCTTAGTGCACTAAGTAAAGATATATTGGCAATCCCAGTATCGACAGTAGCATCTGAGTCCACTTTTAGTACTGGAAGACGTATAGTTAACTCATCACGTTCTTCATTGGCTCCTCGAACCGTCGAGGCTCTTATATGTACTCAAAATTGGCTCAGTTCTAAATCAATAGATATTGATCTTTACAAACAATTCGAGGAAGACTCAACGGTTGAAGAAGGTGTTGTATTGGTTTTACTTCTTTTTTTCTTTTTTGAAAATTATTAAGATAAAAATTGAGAAATCATAAACAATATTGACTTACTATTATTATTTTTGCATATTTTCTAATTTTGTAGGATTCAAAATGATCATGGATGAGGAAAAATACATTGAAGACTTTGAAGACTTTTCAACTTTGACTTCTTAGTTTGGATTTTAATTTGGACTTGTATTTCCTTTTTAATTTGGACTTGTTATGTATTTTTCCTTTTAAATTTGGACTTGTTATGTATTTCCTTTTTTCATTTGGACTTATGTTATGTGGTGTGTATTTCTTATGTTATTTTGGACTTATGTAATATCTAATATATAGTATGTAAGATGTATTTTCTATCTTGTTTGGTGGCTAGATGTTATGTCTTTCAGACTTTGACTTATGCAATATGTATGAGAAAAAGAAATTAAGAACATGACTTAATATGTATTTGTATGAGTCTATGACTTATTTTGTACTTATGTAATATGTATGATTCTTTTCTAATATTTTTGTTTAAAACACTGATTTTAAAATAATTTTCAATGGCACTTAGTAGCCCTAGATTAGATGTACAGCCCTAGTTGTGGTCCACATCTAACAAAATAAGGAAGATTGAGTCCAAATTTGAAGTTCCTAATCAAATGACCAACACCAAGCATTACCATACCAAACACCATTTCAATTTTTAACAAATTTTAAACAAAACGAAATCATTATAATTTGGATAAGAGATGAGGAAGGAAGAAAGGAGAGAGTGAGGAGGCAAATGGAAAAAAGGGGGGAGAAAGAGAGAGAGAAAAGAAAAAGAAAAAAAACCACCAAACCGACCGACTGACCCAACCGGTCGCCAACTGATTTCCAAGACAGAATTTTTGCTAATTGGTTCCAGAAGTCAATTTTCGGTGTCAGTTTTGACCGACCCATGTACAACCCTACTGTTTTCCTCTTTCCTTTCTTCCTTCTCTTTTTTTCCTCTTTTTTCCTCTTCCTTTCTTCTTCTTTTTTTTCTTTCTTCTTTCGTCTTTTTTTTTTCCTTTTTTGTTCTTTTTTTTCATGTTATTTTCTTTCTGTTTTTTCTTTTTTTCTTGTTTTTTTTCCATATTTCCCCTTTTTCTTTTTTTTCCTTTTTTTTCTTTTCTTTTTATTTATTCTTTTTTTTCCTTTTTTTTTTTTTTTTTTGAAAGAATCATACTTTTTGTATACCCCTGGTGGATATATCCTTGAATGTTTGACATGCTTACCCCTCTTGCAATGAGATCATCACCAAAGTTACTCACAACCTATTAGACTCTAGATACATCCCCTATATGGGTGATTATATGGTCAGCTCTACCAATAACAATCTGACTCCTGCTAGATACAACACCTATGTGGGTGACTCTGTAACTTGCAGATGTGGTCGCCAGATTCACCAATAACAATCTGATTCCTACTAGACACAGCCTTTATATGGGTGATTGTGTAGCCTGCAGGGGTGATCACTAGCTCTGCCAACAACAATTTGATTCCTGCTAGACACAACCCCTATGTGGGTGACTGTGTAGCCTGTAGGGGGTGGTCGTCAGCTCTGTCGCATTTATTTTATATTTATTCACTTGCGCAATTTATTACTTTCCTTATTCTTTTCTTTTCTTTTTAACATGGCAAGTTACTCTCTTTTTTTGGAGGGTGGAGAGGGAAGAATAGAACGAGCAATAGTTCAGAGCTTCAATTTTATCGTTCCTCTTATAAGCATGATTTTAATCTACGACCTGAGGATTTGTCAGTTTTAGCTTGAGTCCTTGACTTTATTGTTCCGTCGGTTTCAAGCTTAGTGCTCTACTAGTTTTGATATCAACATTCCAATGGCTATCTTAGTGCACAACCTGTGGATTCAATTGGATTTGGCTTGAGTCCTTGACTTGAGTGTTCGTTGGTTTCAAGCTCAATGTTCTACCAGTTTCGATTTCAGCATTACATCGGCTTCGATCTTAGTGTGCGACCTATGGATTCAGCTGGATTTGGCTCGAGTTCTTGTTTTAAGCGTTCTGTCAGTTTTAAACTCAGCGCTCTGTCGGCTTTGATCTCCGCGTTCCATTTGCTTCAATCTTGCAGATGTGATGAAGCAAAGCAAACTGAACCTTTTCTTGAATATATGAAAAAGTTTGGCAATCCGGACGTGCAACCAGGTAGATTAGACTTGACCGTGTCGATGAAGCGAAACAAGACAGACCAGACTTGATTGTGCAATTGAGGCAGAGTCAGGCAGACAAGACTTAGTCTCATGCATGAGGCAGCACCTTGTAGATCAGACTTAATCTCACATATAAGGCGGAGCTAGTTAGATCAGACTCGATCTAATAAATGACGCAAAGCCAAGAAGACAAAACTTGATCTCGCATATAAGGCAGGGCTAGGAGAATCAGAATTGATCTCACTTTTGAGATAAAGCTAGATCAAACTTGATCTCACACATGAGGCAAAACCAGGAGGACCGGACTTGATTTCGCATATGAGGTGTAACTAGGAAGACCAGATGCAATCTTGCAGATGAGGCAAAGCCAGGCTGACCAGATTTGATCTCGCATATGAGGAAAAGCCAGGCGGACCAGACATAATCTTGCAAATGCAGCAGAGCCAGACTGATCGGACTTGATCGCATATATGAGGCAGAACCGGGTAGACCATACTTGATCTTGCACATTGGGCAGAGCCAAATAAACCAGACGCAATCTTGCAGATGAGGTGTAGCCAAGCTGACAAGACTTGAACTCACATATAAGGCAAAGCCAGGAGGATTGGACTTGATATCGCATGTGAGGCGAAGCCAGAAAAACCAAACTTGTCTTGCAGATGAGGTGGAGCCAGGCCGACAGGACTTGATGAAGCAAAGTCACATCGAACTTGTCTTTATGTCAGTTGCATCATACTTGATTTTCCACCTTCCATATCGGGCTTGACTTTTCGTCTTTTGCATTAAGCTTGACTTCACGACTTAAGGATAAAGCCTCCGAACTTGAGCATGAAGATTAATCCTTAGAACTTGAGCTTGATGAAATGTTAAAGAAGCCCCCTCACTTGAAATTGAAGAAGCATCGACGAACCCTTCGTATTTGATTTTGAAGAAGGCTTTGCAAAGCCTTCGAGCTTGCATTTGAATAAGCCTTGATGAAACCTTCGAACTTGAATTTGAGGAAGTATCAATGAAACCTCTGAACTTGGTTTTGAAGAACTTCTAGACTTGAAGATGAAGCGTTGAACTTTAGGTGAGCAATGCCCTTATAAGCATCTAACTTGCAGTGTTTTGCTTTTAGTGTTGCACTTCTTTGATTTGCTTTGTTGCCCCCAGTGAGGCACCTTCAATTCTTAGTGACATTCTTTAATAAGAATGAACACTCATCAATTTCCTAGTATCGCACTTTATGTGGTTATGACATTTTTTTTTAATGTGTGTGCAACTGTACTTAACGTAGTTTGTAAAGAGTTTTTTTTTTTTTTTTTTTTTTGGTGGGGGGGAGAGGGGTCATTCACCTTTTAAGCTCATGCGATAAAGAGCTTCTACATTTAAATTTCAAAAGCTCTTATTTCATCATGGCTTTGATCATCCTTTTCATTTGTAGGATTCGTCAATATGATGAGTTTTGGCTTCACCATCAAGAAACCTTTTGTATTTATATCAACAGACAACTTCCTCTTTATGCGTGAAAGAACATGACTATGAATCTTCTCATCGTTGTTTTCTTCATGAAATGGTTTTTCTTTCAAGGTTTTCATCTTTTTCATGTTGATCGCTTGTCAATTAAAGACGATAAAAAATAGATGTTGAAGGTTGATCTTTCTTTGATGTGGAGATACTTAGCCTTTTGAATGCTGAAGTTCAAGTGAAAATATATGTTGGACATTGGTTTTCTTCTTCCATCATGGTCTTACTCAATCTTTGGAAGAATGAAGATCGAGTAGTTGAAGGCTTGATACAAACGAAGACAGAAACTCTTTACTCAGTTTCTTTTTGAATCATTGACTTCTTCAACAGTTATATGGTTGTTGTCGACTTCCACTATGCTGACAGTGTGACATGCAATAACTTATGATACTTCCTCTGGATGATTATTAAGGAAGTTTCTGGAAAAATTCTGCCAAAGTTACCGACCATCAAAGCTGAGGGAAGTCCTCGTCTTCTTCCTTATCAGGCTTAGGCTTCCATGTCATTTTTTGTCTTTTTTTTTTATGAGTCTTGTTCCCTTTTCTATAGCTTTGATAGGAGCACAACTCTTTTTGGGTAGAATTTTGTTGTCTTCTTTCTCAACGAGTCACAACTATCCACCCTTCGTTGTCATCTTCAATAGGATCATCTTTGCTTCGAAAATCTATTGTTAATATCTTGTTGGAACTGAACGACTATAGGCTTGAAGGTCCCAAATTGGATGAAGTTTTCTCTTTGATCATAAGACGCAGACGGTGTTGGAACACTTGAAGTCGTTGCTGCTGCAACATGATTTATTTGAGTTATTTCATCAAGATCTAGCTCAATCTTCTTTTCACGAGCCAACTTCAAAATTCTCTTTTAACACAAAGCATGTTTCCACTGGGTGAATAATGACCTGGTGATACTTGCAATAGTTAGGATCGTCTAGTTTTCCTAATTGCTTCGACCCCTTGCATTCTGGAAACTGAATGAGTTGTTTCTCTAATAATTGTTCCAACATGTCTGCAATATCAAAGTCAGAGAATGAATAAACTTTTTCCTACCTTTCCTTAAGAGTTGGACGACGTTTCTCACCCTCATTGTGTTTTCTTTCAAATTTTGTTTGTTTTCCTTTAGAGAAAAAAATTAGCGGGGTTGTATTGAAAACCATAGATTTTGTTATGGTACTATTCACAATCCTTTCAGTGTCTTTGATTTCTTTCTTATACTTTCTCCCTTTAGAGATTAGGAAATCTTTAATACCCCTGTTAACAATGCTCAGCTCTATGTCATGAGCGTGTGTTGCCAACACCTTAAATGTACGAGATTTTATTCCTTATAGGATGTAGAGAAGCTCTCAGTGCATGCCTTAGGTGCACATCTTCACGGCAGATAATTCAGTGAGTCTATCTTTGCAATCCAAACTTAGAGCTCTCCATCAATTGATATAGTCAATGACTGGCTCTCCCTTCCACTGCTTGGTGCTTGTTAATTCCATCATGCTGATGATACGCCTAGTGCTATAAAAGCAGTTGAGGAGCTTTTTTTCCAATTGTTTCCAGCTATCAATCACTTCTAACTCCATATCAGTATTGAAGGAACTCTAAAATTAGAGAACCAGTAAGCGGAAGAAGATAGTTCCAAACTCCATTGAGAAAGAACACAAACATTTACAGTAAAAAAGAACAAATTATGCATAGAGAGTAAATTATAGCATGCTTCTTAAAGAACAAATAAGGGATCGAGTAAAAAATACCTTTGAAGAACCCTTTCTTCACGTATCCCTCGATCGTTTAGCAACGCATACAACAACACGAACGCAACGGTCATAACTCGATTTCAACGAGCAACTGGAAGAACCTAGATCGTAATCGAGTGCAACTCGATCCTCGACCTCGAACACAACTGGACACTACCACTTGATTACCTTGATTCTCAGTGTGAGAATCTAGGAGTTGTGGGCTCTGTATGATTTTGGATAGAGGAATGGGAAGGTAAACGATCAAGTAGACGATCGAGTATGTGATCAAACGATCATGTAGAAGAAGAAGCCTATCGTATAGACTTGCTAGTCGATCATGTAAAAACGAGTACTATTGTATAGTAACTCGATGCTTAATCGTTTAGTCTCTGTTAAAATGTCGTGTAGTAAAACCTTCTTACTCGATAGTAAATTCTTTGTGAGATGATACGACTGAATTTGAAAAAACTCCTTTTTCTTTTTTATCTTATAGTTACCATAAAACCGTAAATAACCAACCACTCAAGTCGGTTATTGAAAAAAAATAAATATTAATTATCATATAATTAATAAATTATAAATAAATACAATAATTAACTTATCATATTATATTTATAACCTATAGTTTTAATATTGCATCATATGCAACATATAAACCATAGTTATTTTTCTATTTTATGGCATTTAATATAAATCATATTTATATTAATTCCTCCAATCAAATAATGTATCAAATACATTATATCAATTATATCATATATAATTTAATTAATTTAATTATATTATATATAATCAAATTCCCTCTTGTTAATTTGAACACTTCAAACTATCCCAAAATCTGATTCTCAACTTGAACTCATTAAGCTACCAAGGGGACCTTATGGATCTATAGCTTGAAGCTCCAACGGTACGTGAATAATTGATTAAACTCTTTAATCACGATATCCACCATCCGTTAACTGTCAGTCACTCCACTAAAGACCGACATCTACATTCTTCATACTACAGATTTATTTATGTGTCCATTGGATATAACCAATCAACAGTGTAATGACCCTTCACAAATCACTCGTAAGTACAACTAGGTCAATTTACCGTTTTGCCTCTGTAGTTACATCTAACTCCTTAAGTACCACCGATTCTTCTGATGAACAATAAGTCATAGTCTCACTATGGCTGAGTCCTCTCTTCCCAAGAAAAGGTGTGGCCACTATGTTCAAGACCCGGAATCAGTTCTTAAGAGAGCAATTTATCTACTTACCCCTACTTCGGGGAAGGAGTGAATTCCGTCTTGTGTAGCTGAGTTTCCAGCTCCCCAATCAGACGAATCCTCAAAATTGTAGGCTTATTGAGTTGGCAATCTGACCACTCTCACCCATAAAAATCAAAGAACCTCATAAGCATGAGTTCTCAACTCACTCAGGATTAAGGTCATGTCACCTATGGTCATCCTAGTAAAATGTAAGTCTCTATTATCAACGACGTTATATAAAGAGACTAATCATTTTGTGAACTGGTCTTATATAAACTCTTCGTATAGAATATCCCCATCGCATGTCTCCACATGAATGATCAGGATCAGACCATTTATAACACTTTACAACACTTGTAACATCTACAAAGTGGGTCATATCCGTAGTGTCACCAGAATAAGGTGTCCCTCCTTATCCATCTACTATAGACCATTTAGGTTATTAATTTAAACAAGATCCACTTGTATGTCTCTACATACTTGTTTAAATTTACATAAAATAACCTTGGATCTTAGTTTATTGGATTGAGTAAATGCTTATAAAATAACACCTATTTATTAATAACAATATGTTTACAGAGTTTACAAACTACGAGACTATCAGGAGATTTAGGACACCATTCTCAACAAGTATACCAATTGAAAACATTTCCTTTCAAGGTACGGACGAACTGTTTGACTAACTAGTCTCTCCTAGTTCCTACATTTTTGCAAGTTTCAATAAAATGAGCAACATATTATTTCAGATTGCTCTTTCCATCAAACTGCTGGAACTTTAGAGGTTGGTACCAAGCTAGCATTTTCAGGTTGTCGATTCTCTTGGTATACGACTTGGAGTACATAAAAAAAATTGCGACGGTCCTCCATACTGAGCCCTTATGGAGTTCATAATCATATCCTACAGTTGTTGAACTGATAGGGAGGCGACAGAGGTGGATTGTTGCGACTGAATTTCCTGCAAAACAGTCTTTCCTTTATCATTGGCTTCGGCAGTTGGAGTTTGACTCGTCTCAGCAGTTTCTCAAGCCTGTATTTGATCTCTTAAGGCAACAATTTCATGGTCTCGCTCCTAAATGGCTTTCATTAAGAGATTTATCTTCCCCTCCATCTTTGTCATGGCCGACTCAGTCGTTACGTCAATCATCATGACAGACACTACATCAAAATGTGATTATTTCTCTGATTAATCAGAAGCAGGAGCATAGTTGTCGAATAAGGGACTTTCTCTAATGAATATCCTGCCTTTAGGAGATTCTATCAGTTGTCCCAGATTTTCTCTATGAAGACAGAACCTTGTTCTTATTTCTGTATGATATCCTTTGAATAACTGCAAGTGATAGGTCCCGGGTAAGCATCGCTTACGACAATAACTTTGGATGCGACTTTCTTTGGTACCATTTTTTGATTAATTGATTTGGATAACAAGAGAGAGATGAGAGGCAGAGAGGTCCCACCGGGTGTGCCAATTTGTTTGTACGAGGTTTCCAAAGAAATTTGTTTCGTGAAGTTGAATTTGGTATTTGTATTAATTTCAGTATAGTGAATACAATCTCTAATACTAAATCCTTTTATGCTTTCAAAATAAACTATAATCTTTAAGCTGGTTGATCTTCTTAGACGATCGGCCTTTGGGTTTGTTGATCTTCTTGGATGATCGATCTTTAGGCTTGATGATTTTCTTAGAGAATCAGTATTCGCACGAGACTTCTAGAGAAACATATTTCATGGAGTTAAACTTGTGTTGATAGATTTGATGTAGCTATGGTTCGATCTCTAGTACTTGATCCTCTAGTTCTCTCTCGGTTGAATGCGTACGCTTGATGTATGGAAGTGGAGTGTGTGGATGTTCTTGAAGTTAGATTCCTTGAAGAATGTTTTCAATCTTCAAGTCTAAACAACTTCAGAAGTCAATGAGTCTTCTGATTGTAGAAAATTCTCTTTAGACTTTCTAGAGTGTAGAATTGCTGACCCCCACAAATGAAAAGAACTCATATATTTATAGAGTTCTCAGATGAGCTTTGTGAATTTGACTTGGTTAATCCATGGATCTGGCCTTTGGACCCAACTAATTAGATTTAGGGCTTATTTGACATTTGGTCAAATTAAGTTTTTTTTTTTTTTGTTCAATTGGACTTTAGCCCAAATAATAATGTCAAATTGGACTAAATTAATTTTATTCAATCTAGCAGTCATGATGAAAACATGTGACATCATCAAAATTCGCCAATTTATATCTTCAATTTTAATTTAGGACACATGTCAACTTTTAATTAGTCCCAAGTTCAATTATTTGTAATTTCGTAATTAATATGATAAATGACGTGGTAATTTGCGCTTGGTGCAAAATTTTTCATTCAACCCCAAATTTTCAAATTTTAATTACAAAAATACTATAATGAACGAAAAGAATATTAATTTAAAATATGGTTTGAAATTCAAATGACAATATTTTTTAAAAAATATAGGCTTCTTACCTTTTTGCGCGCTAAGCCCGCGTGAAAGGAAAGAAAACCCTTTCTCCAATTTGGAAAAGGGTGAGAAATTTTTGCATTAAAAAGGAGTTCATCTTGCAAATGACATTAATGTACAAAAAATAAGTATATATATATATATATATATATATATATATATATATGCAAATATAAGATATATGCAAATATAAGATATTATATAAGACTTGAAAAAAATAAGATATTATATAAGGTTATTTTCAAATATAGAAATATGAATCAATTTATTTTATAAATATAACATGTCACTGTCTATTAAGCACCATTAAAAAAAAAAAAAAAAAAAAAAAAAGTTCGCGAATCAAAATACACTTAGAATATTCATAAACCAAATTATAACAAATTTAAAATCCAAGAACTAAAAACCATATCTAAAAATTTAGAAACCAAAATAGAATTTAAACAAAATTAAATCCCCTTGATTTGAATGATGGGAAGAAAAAGAGAGGGAAAAAACAGTAAAAGGACAAATTTATTCGTTAATTTAGGTCTCCTGATAGATTTATGACTTAAATACTTTAGTTTTGTTACACCTAACATCAACTTTGGGTCACAACCAAAAGATTCCCAACAAAAAGGAAAAGATAAAGAAAGATGCCACGTTCTTTTACACTGCCCACTCCAAAAAAAAAAAAATCTCTCTCTCTCTCTCTCCTCTTTTTTTTTTCTCCCTTTTTTCTTCATTTTATTTTGTGAAAAGTGTAGTTTCTTTTCAGCTCCCACAAACGACATGCAGAACAGTCCACTAAATTAACTCGACATGTAGTTTTGTGTCGAGAAATTGACCATTGATCATTAATCCCAAAAAATAATAATGAAGAAGGTTAGGCAAGAAATGCTTGGCTTTTTACACGTCTTAAAGTGGTATGGCTTGTTTTTAAAAACATTTTAAAAAATGGGAAACAAAACTAGGGAACAATAAGTAGAACTTAATTTTCAAAAAAACAAAATGCAAAACACAACCCATTATGGCAAATGTAATTTTCCTACAGTATAATGTATGTAAGTATGCTATTTCTAAATATGTTGTAAGAAACGAGAGATAACTATTGAGATTGCTATTTTGGAGGCTTCTTCTGTTTTTAGAATCCATCATAAAGCTAAGCTATCTTCCATCGTTAGTAAGCAATTGGGAGAAAACTTTGGTTGTACTTATGTCTGAATAATTGCCAGTACCTTCATCTGAATGTCTCCTCAAGTTGCTCGGATGAATAGCTGTGGATGTTGGAAAGTCGGAGTCATCAACGTTAACAGGTTCCGATGGTTCGTTTGGTGGCCCGATTTGTAGTTGAAGAACATATTCCAAGTTCCATAAGACATCCCCCATGGTTGGTCTGTCAATACCATAGTCAGCCAAACATTTTTCTGCTGTTTCTCCATATTTCTTTAACGAATTCGGATTGATTTGCCCGACCAAATGTGGATCGATAATCTTTTCGAGCATCCCTTTCCTTTGCCAATGCAATGCCCATTCCGCGAGATTTACTTGTTCCCTAGCAAGCAATGGATCAACAGCAGGCCTAGCACAAAGAACTTCAAAGAGCACTACTCCAAATGAATACACATCTGACTTATCAGTGAGTTGTTGTCTTCGAAAGTATTCCGGATCTAGATAGCCAAAGCTGCCTTTTACTCCAGTACTAACATGTGTCTCGTCGAGACGAGGTCCTGATCTCGAAAGACCAAAATCAGCAACCTTAGCAACATAATTCTCATCCAGTAAAATGTTGGTTGACTTGATATCGCGGTGGATGATGCCCTGTGCAAAACCAGTATGGAGGTAGTGAAGACCTCTGGCTGCGCCAATGCAGATTTCGAGCCGTTGCTTCCACGACAATGGCGATATGACCGAACCGTACAACTGCTTTTTCAATGGACCTTTCTCCATATATTCATAAACCAGTATCATTTCTGACTGTTCATCACAGTATCCAACAAGCGAAACAAGATGGTGATGTCGAATCTTCGACAAGATGGCAATCTCTGTGTGGAATTCAGGAAGACCCTGCCGTGATCCTGGCACACCTCTCTTCACAGCAACCTTTATATTGTCCCGAAGAACCCCTTTGTAAACCATACCAAATCCACCCGAACCAATGATCAAACTCTTGTCGAAATTGTTTGTTGCTGACTGGATTTCATTGAAAGGGATCTTCAAGCTGTGATATCCATTTGGCCCAAAAGAGGCAAGAGTTGATCCCCTTGATAATTTACTATCAGAACTGCCTCCTCCATATGCCTGAACCGAAGTCCAGCCTGCGCTCTCCGCCCGCTTCGGCTTCGGTTTCTTCCTCCTCTTGCATCCCAAAGCAAGAATTGCAGCAACAACCAAACATAAACCGATAAATCCACCAACAACAGGACCTATAATAACCCATAAATTTCTTTTCCTCTTCTCAGTTTCTGAAAACATATCCTTAGCATTCACCATTTCCATGATCTCTGCTCCATTTAAGATCGCATTATATCTAAAA
The DNA here is from genome assembly GCF_027475165.1 of Benincasa hispida. NCBI lineage: Eukaryota > Viridiplantae > Streptophyta > Magnoliopsida > Cucurbitales > Cucurbitaceae > Benincasa > Benincasa hispida. The sequence goes on from NC_143478.1 coordinate 29,268,060, forward strand.
GAACTGCTCAGATCAGACGGTCCGACACTAATCTGAATATTCCCAAAACTACCAGAATCCACGATGAAATCAAAAAAATAAGGAGTTGAAAGCTGAAGGGAAAAAGATGACAAATCCATATCCCTATATGCAGGATAGCCATTGATATACACATTGAAATATAACTGATTAAGAGCAGAGCTAACAATATCACAGAAATGCAAGCGAACCAAGTGCTTCACGCCATTAGAATCCAATGGAAAGTTCCAGGTGAGGTTAAATTTTGCACCCGAAATTGAGTGGTCCTTGTTCATCTGCTGCGCCGTCATATAAACGATGTCCGGCGCGTCCTCCCTGGTGGCCCCGCCGGGCTGATAGTTCGGGGTGTGAAAAGTTGTGGCGAGCTTTGCCGCCGACTTTAAAGCCAGGTAAGGCTCATCGGGCACCCAAGTTCTCCATAAAGTGTCGTTAAACGGGGTCAATTTTGGACCCCCAACGTTAATTCTGTATTTGGTTTCCAAAACTTGTGATGTGAGTTTGTAATATTCTCGACCTCCATTAGAATCCACAAGCTTAGCTCCATTATCAGTAATAAGTTCTTTAGGGGCTGAAAATACTTCGATTGCATTCGCGAATCCAAAACCCGAACTCGAAGCCGGTTCGAACTCGATTTCAAGGACGTTGGTGTCAATTCTCACCATAAACTCTTTAATCACAGAATCATTAACATGAAAAATACTAGAAAGCAAAAATCCATTAGCCGAGATGGTAAAATTTGCAGAATGTAAAGCGAATTCCGGCGCCGAAAATGGCGAAAGATGGAACCGTAACAAGTGAGTACCGTTCTTCTTGATGTTGAACTTGTAGCTTGAGGCCCTGGTGAAAACTCTGGCTGTGTGATACAAAGAGGGAGAATGCGGAGATGGATTTCGATCGGAAACCGCCACCGATTTACCGGCAGTGAGAAAGTCGGATGCGGGTTTCAATGAATCGCCGACGAAGATGCGATTAAAGAAAGAAGAATTGGAGAATGAGCCGCAGCTGAGAAGGTAAATGTCAGAGGGAACAAAATCAGCAGAAAGAAAAGGAAGGAAAAAAAGAAGGAGAAGAAAGAGGAATTTGGAGATCCCCATGGGAGGCGGCAGACAGTTGCAGAGAAGGAAGAAGTTTAGCTTTAAAATGGAAATGGTTTGCTGTGGGAACGGAGCCATAGCCATAGCCATAGCAAAGTGAGAGTGAGGAGTGAAAAATGAAAATATTTGGAATTTGAAGGGCTAAATAATAAACAGCAATTTAAATTTCAACATTGACAGTTGTTATATATATTTGTAGCGCATATTTTATCAAAAAAGAATAACATAACATGAGACATGACTTCCCCTCTCTCTCTCTCCGTATCATACAATTTCTTTTCTTTCTTTGCCAAATTTTCATTTCTTGAAAGTTCGAATGATGATGACAGTGGGTGGTGACGTAGTATTACAATTATTAATTTATTGATAATAATTAGGACTTTTAAGTGTAATTAATTTTGTAAATCATTATGATGCTCTTAAAGAAAAAGGATAGAGTTGTTTATTGAAGAGATAATAAGTCTCATATTGACGTTAATAAAATAAAGGGTAATTCCTCTCCAAATACACCTGTGATTATGTGAATTTACTTCTTAAAATTTAAAATATATATATAATCTAAGAAAGTATTTGATTTATTGCAAAGCCCTCTGTTTAATCCAAACTATTTGTCTTATCATATATGTTTTAGAAACTTAAAACATAAATATTTGTCTAATAAATATATTGCATCACTATTTTTTTTTCCTTTTAATCTACTTTTAAACAATTTTAAGCTACGTTTAGCATTGTATTAGTTGTATCGGCATTTAAAAAAAATATTAATCGTAATTAGAATTTGGTAAAACATATCTAAATTAGATTCATTAAAGTCACTTTTAAAAACATATTAATTTAACGTTGACTTTAAAAACAATATCCTTCTAGCTTTTAGATCCACATAATTTTTAATTAATATTTAGTTTTTGATTTTATACTTTAAAAAGATGATCATTTTATATATTTATCTATTTCTCACTTAATCAAATCTGTTTATATTTTTCATGAGCTGGATGCATCATTTTTTTTATAAAAAAATACCATATTTATTTTTTAAATAGTTATTGTTTTCTTAATATTTAAAAATTAATCTACAACAAACCAAATTTATCATACTTAATAATTATTTAAAATTTTAAATTACAAAAAAAAAATTGATTTGATTATAAGCCTATTTTAGTTATTATATTTAAAATATAATGTTTTTGTATCTATTTACCAAACACTCTAATCTACTTTTTCAAGTTTAAGCTGGAATTTACCCAACATTATTTTACTTCTTTTCACAACACGTTTTTCCTAAAAATACAACTGCCAGCAATTATTTTAAGAGCTACAACAATTCTAAATGGAGTGATTTAAATTCACGTGTTATAGTGGTATATTTGAAAATTTTTTATTTTTACCTCTAAATTCGTCAAATTATTTCAATTTTACCTTAAACCTTTAAGATTGTCAAATTGGACCTAGACCTTGTTACAATTTTTACAAATTCTTTCACTATTTTCAACCAAAGAAAGAAAAAAAAAAAAAAAAACACAAATCTCTATATGATCACTATTTCAAGAAATTCAATGTTTGTACAAATTTTAGTTTGATTTGTGCGCAAATTAATCATTAATGACTAAAACACACAAATTTTAATAAAAACTTAACTCTCATACTATTGTATTCTTTGAAATTTAATTTATTATTATAGATGTGTTTTATAACTTATTGAACACATGTGAAAATACTTAATAAAAAGATCTTTCTAAACGAAAAATTTATTTAGGAAAAAATTGATTAATAAAAAGGTCTGTCTAAACATTCCTTTTCTAAGCTAAAAGCTACACTTAACTTTAAAGGATCATCTTAAAAAGTTGAAATTTTATATTAAAATGTAATACAACTTGAACTTTAGGGTTTAAAATTGTTTTTTTCTTTCTTAAATTATAATAGTGGTCACTTTTTTTTTTTTTGGTAGAATTTTCACATTAGCAATGATTATTTCCACTCATTTTCTATTGACCAAGTTTGGAAGTGGGGTGGATAATGGAATACACAAAGCATAAGAAGATTGAAGGGTTATATGGCAATTGCAGTGATTTGAAGGGTTGTTTTACAATTATAGTGGTCTGAAGATACATAATGATATTATTGATGTCAAATTAATTATAAAGATATGTTTTATATCATTATTTTATTGTCAAAATGAGCTCAACTAAGTGGTATTAACATACATTTCAATCCAAGAAGTCGGAGGTTCAATCATTTGCTCTATAATAATTGTACTAAAAGAACAATGATCTAATTATATTAAAATAAGAAGTGGTATTTCTTTTTTTAAAAAAGAAAAAAAAAAAAACTAATTTATCCAACTGAGTATAATATATAATACTTTGTATTTCAATATCTTTTTATATATATGTTTAAATTTCTTTCCCCTAATTCTTATCCCAATTTTCAACATCCAGGTTGTCATTATGCAATGGGTGCAATTGAGATGATTTGACATTATGAGAAAAAATCTTTCTGATCCAAAAAATTTAGGTTTTGTTTGTAATTATTTTATTTTTAATTTTTTGTTTTTGAAAATTAAACTTATTTTCTCCCTATTTATTACAATGATTTGCATGTTGTTTACGAATAATGGTTGAATTCTTAACTAATTAAAAAAAATTAAAAAAAAAAAAAACCAACTTTTTAAAAGTTGTTTTTTTTAGTTTTCAAATTTTGACTTTGTTTTTAAACTATTGAAAAAAAGTAGATAAAAAAGTTGAAGGTAAAAATAGTGTCTATAGACTTAATTTAAAAAATAATAATAATAACAATAGTTACTAAATATTATCAAATTATTTCATTTGAACCATTAATAAATAATAACTCTAAACAATGAACAATAAACAATAACAGGGTATGAAATTGGTGTGATGTCACTCTAGATTTAGTCTGGATAATTCAACAACAACATGGTTAGATTATAGATTTCATTTATTATTTAACATAGTATTTAGAAGATAGATAGTTTTGACTTCTTCCATATTTTGTAAATAAACACATTATGTCATTTTGATCAATTAAGAGTTGTATATAGGTTTTTTTCTTTCTAAATTTATCATGATATAAGAATCATAAGATTTACAGTGTTTGTCCAGTGATAGAATTAATTTATTGTGTTTGGATCCCACCAAATATCATAGTGTCAAACATCACTTCTTTTTTTTTATTACGTTTTATCACTTACACTAAGGTTTAAACAATTATGAGTCACATTCACTTATGTCACTAACTTATAAATTTAATGAAAATGTTAAAATAAAATTTGATATATAGATTTGAAACTATATAGCAAATTGTATTACTTTACTCAAAAGTTAAATTAATATGTTTCCGTGTATGTATTAACATAAAGATAATTAAGGAAAAAAAATCCTTTCCTTTAGTTCGATGGTTGGATGACTCTGATTAGTAAATTAATAACCTGTTTTTAAGTTAAAATTTATTATCTAAATTATTCAACAACCATATATCATTCTACTTATTTTTGGAAAGATTTTGAGTGACTTTTTCTATTAACAATATTTTCTTTTAAAACAAATTATTATATCATAATATAGATTTGGAACTTATTTTGTATATAACTATATATAGGAAGGTTTTTGTGACTCTTTTCCAAGCGTGTTTATGTTTGATGACTCGTACTCATAAATGTATGAGTTTCACTATTGCTTCTTTTTTTAATATAATATATTGCGTTAGGGATGACCTTATCTATAATAGTGATGATTATCCCTATCAAGATTTCTATTTTTTTTATCCAAATATAATAAACGGTGAGAAAATTAAGAAAAACACATCAAACTAACTGTACACATTCGATAATATTGCATTAGAGATGATTATGTGTAGCTTTAATGTAATCTACCATTATTGTCATCTTATTTTTCTCATCCAAAAATACAATAAACTTTGAGGAGAGAAAAAATCATAATAAAATATGATGTTTGTATAAAATTAGAATTCATATATTCATGAGAATGAATCATCAAAACATTTGAAAAGGGAAAAAAAAATCATATATCTTGAGCATCCCTGCACTCAAAGTGAGGATGCATTAAATTAGGATGGAAAAGAACATCCATCCAATCAAAATGTGATGAAAATTTTTTGACCTTCGAAGGAGGTTCTACCACTAATCAGCCGCCTCGCATCTCAAACACTCACCCAGCTGCTTTTTTCCCCCCTCAACTTCCTTTTTGCAATAATTTCATATCTTGCTTATCCTTTTGAGAGTGGGAGGTTTTATTGAAATATTATAGGTTAAACAAATATTTGGTGAATTATGGCCGTTTTAAAATTATTTAGAGATTTATTATAGTTTGATAGTTTTTATAGCGAGGAAGAGAGTGAGAAGATTAAGTCAAATTTTCAAAACTTGACCTATAAATTTGGTAAAGTTTAGGATTATGACGAGTGTTGAAAACTCGACATATTGTCCACAACGTCTGGTCACATCCGTCAGACCACTTTTGACCCTTCGCCTTTATTACTTCTTAATCCGTGGGTTGACTTTTCAACACTTGACCTACACCTTTTTAAATCCACCACAAGCTTCCCAAATCACAATTTGTCTCTGCCTTCTATTATTATCTACCTGTCTTCTTCTCCTTCCAAAACTTATCAAAATTTGCTTTCTACCCATCTCTCTTATTCTCTTTCGAAGTTTTCTGACTCTGTCTCTCAGCTCATCTTTTTCCTTCTTCTTCCAAAAATTGTTATTAAATCCTCTTCTTCTCCACATTCGTTGATCAAATTGTGAGGTTTGTATATTTAAACTACTAAATTTCACATTTTTTAAATAATTAAAAATTTTATTCCTATTATCCTATTATTATATTTTTTTTATAATTTTTGTTGTTGTTTGGGAAACAAAGAACCAAAAAGAGATAACGTTCACTCAACAAGATTTTTTAAAATTAAAAATAAGTTATAGATCCATATTCTCATAATATTCTATTTTTTCGTAGTTTTTGTTTTTAGATAACAAATAACAAAGAAAAGAGGGACCGTTGTGACTTTGAGGGAAAAAAGTAAAACCTCTATTGAATTGGTGAGTTTACATTTTATTAATTACTAATTTTTTTATATATATTTATATTATTCTAGATATACCATTTTAATTCCGATGTTAGGAGGTTTATCATGTTAATTTTGTTTGTTATATGATATATATATATATATATATATAATATTTTACTTTTTTTTTTTTTTAGTATTAGTGTATTTTAAAAAGCTTAGTAGTTTTTTTTGGTATTTAATACAAAATTATTGTTTTTTATGTTAAAAGTTTTTTTTATTAGTTTTTAATATTTTTAATATTTTGTTTATATTTTTGTTTGTTTTTGTTTGTATATAAGTTTGATAATTAGGAAAATAATCAGTAATGTTTAGTAGTTTATTTTTTTTAATATTCTACTTTTTGAGTATTAGTGTGTTTTAAAAAGTTTAGTAGTTTTTTTTTATTTAATACAAAACTATTAATTTGAGTGATTTTTTTTTTTATATATTTCTTATAATATTCGATTGTTTTAGTATTTAAGTTTGATGTTCAAAATTTTATTATTAGTTTTTAATATTTTTAATATTTTGTTTATATTTTTGTCTGTTTTTGTTTGTATTTAAGTTTGATAATTAGTAATGTATTGTTTGTCTTTTTTTTTTTTTTTTTTTTTTTAGAAAATAACGGACAAATGTTTGGGATCTATATTGTTTACAAATGGTAATTTGATTGTTGGTGTTGATGGAGTTGATTATGACCGATCATCATGGGGGTTTTAACATAAATGTGAACGTGGACTTGTTTTTTTTAACAATTTGTTGAAATGGTAGGGATGTCACTTGGTGTAAATATGAGAGCAAATTAGTTAGAAATTGTATATACATATCCTAATATAATACCATCAGGATCAATAAGGTTTGTTCATTCCCTGTTCCTAATGAACAAGCAATGAACTTGATGTTCTCAATCGCAATGTTACTCCCAAATTTAGTGCATTTATATATTAATATGAGTAGGGTAGGATTGGATATAAACTTAAATGCACAACCTGTTATCTGTTTGAAGATCCTGAATCAGTTGCACCACCATGTGATTATGAAGATATGGTGGTTAATAATCAATATAGGGATTTTGGAACAGAAACAAATGAGGAGTTCGATTTTGATAGTCATGAACATGAGTTACCTTCAGATACATTCAATGATTTGAATATGAATATAATAGATAGCATTCGAGAACATGACCCAATTGTAGCACCTATGGATGTTGACAATACCCAATTGTATAAATGGATGATTTGTCAAGACAAAGAAATGCTACAACATGCAGTCAAATATTTTGCTATTAAGTATCATGCACCATATGAGGTTGTGGAATCGACATCGAAGATTTGGGCAATTCGGTATAAGAAGTGGGAAGAAGGTTGCAAATGAAGACTTCGTGCAATAAAGAAAAAGTCGCATGACTTATTTAAAATCATTAAGTATGTTGACCAACATACATGTTTTTACTCAAAACTTAGTCGAAGTCATGTACAATTAGATTTATCGACGATTGCACTAGAGTTTTGTGATGTTGTAAGAGAAAAACCGTCCATAAGCCTGACACAACTACATTCCAACATAAAAACAAATTTTGGATATCATGTTCCTTATCATAGGGTGTGAGAGGGCAAAAGAAAGACATTGGCTAAAGTGTTCAGTGATTGGGACGAGTCGTACAAATTGTTTTTCAAGTGGTTGTATATGGTTAAGTAGACTAATTCCCAAAACACGTGTGGAATGAAGACTAAATGAAATACCAACTGAATGACATGTCATTCTTACTTCTATATTATGGGTATTTGGTCATTGTATAGAAGTTTTTAATAGATGTCGGTCAGAGATTCAAATAGATGATACCCAGGTGTATGGAAAATATCGAAGAAAGTTACTGATTGCTATTGATGCAAAGGAGCATCTTCTTCATCTTGCATTCCCCGTTGCAAATGAGAATTCTGCAGACCTATGGGGATGTTCCTTGAAATATTTGAGAGAAATTGTTACACATGAAGAGGTGTGTTTAATTTTGGATTGACATGCTGAGTGAACAATTCAACAAATGGTTGGGCGAGACCAAAATGTCACCATCGATACTAAACCAGATACATTAAAGAATTATAATTAGTCAATACATATACATGTTTGATCTGATTCAACCTAATCGGGTACATTAATACTAAACCAAATTAAATTTTTCATACAAATTTTTAATGTATTTGTCTTTAATATTTTTTAATATACTATTTTAAATTTCAGATTATTTGAAAGCCTTGCAATGCTGCTGTGGACACTTTGTCCAATTTTTAGGGATGGCAACAGGGTCGGGACGAGGCGGGGATGCACTGTCCTTAATCCTTGTCCCCGCCCCATTCTCCATTTTGGGAGTCGGGGTCAGGAATCCCCTTTCGGGAATTTAGGTCCCCACGGGGAAAAATCTCCACTTTTTATTTTATTATTTTTATTATTTAAAATTAATTAAATTTAGTATTTACATTAAAATTGTAAAATTTATGCAAGAAATTAGTATTATTGTTACATATATTTGTTTAAATTAACAATTAAAAAATATTTTAAAGTTTTTATTATAAATTAATTAAAAAATAAAATTTATTATATTATAAAATAATAATTAAAAAAAACAGTGGTGGGGATCAAGGACGGGGAGGATCCCCTCCCCATCCCCGATTGGGGACCCAATTTGAATCCCCGATTTGACCCTCGTACCCGGTCAAACTGGGGATTCCTCGCCCCGATGGAGTTGGGACCCGACCCCGCGAGAAATTTTATCATTCTTACCAATTTCTGTACAAACAATCAAAACATATGAAAGAACTTATGACTGACGATAAATCCTCTCATATGTTTTCACATTGACGAGTGGCAACTTCTTGACAAGGTAATGAGACAATTTGGTTTGGATGTCCCATCGCCTTGTAATACTGAACCTCATAACATCGACCGAAGAACTGGAGATTTATCTGAAAAAGTTGCACATTTGGTAGTATGATGGCATTATCGTGCAAAGTTTATTGCAATTGGGGTTTCTATTGGCAATTTGATAGGGATGCCACTCAAAATTAATCAATTGATACAAGAATATTACAAGGCATTATGTTACTCGTCTAGGAGTAGCTGTGGGTCATCTGATACATAAAAAAATATTATCTAATTATTTTTAATTTAAATTTATTTTAAATATTGCCTAATCATTTTATAATTCACAGAGATCGAACAACAGTAACTGCCGTAATTTTGCAAATGATCCAAACCAAGTTCTTATTGCAACAAGAGCTATATGAAGGAGATAAATTATATGTACGATATACCTATTGCTCATCCACCAGTTCCTAAACGTAAGAGGCCTGGTCGAGTAGAAGAGGATGAGTTTGATGAGGTGGTTCACAATGTGGAAGAATTGCATATTATGATGCAGAGCCATTCAAGTTATGTTAGTCCGATGATGTTATGCCAACATTTGGTTCAGGATATTATGATTCAGAGGCCGGTCCATTGTCTTCATACCTGCATGGACATGGGCGTGACTGTGGAGAGCATAATGAATATTTATACTATAAAGGGTAGAGGTACTCGAGCAACATCAAGAGGAACCAGAGCAACCTCAAGTTCACAGTCGACGACAATAGCCAGCTCGAAATTGACTACGTTCTCCTTGTAGGATAAATTGATTTTTTTTATCATTATTTTTAAATGAATGAGATACATTAAATTGTTGTATTAATATGAACATTTTAATTTACATTTTATTATTTTCAAAGGTGGTCGAGACTTATTAAGAAATATAATTGCATAGAGTACCTTAAACAAAGTAAAAGAATAACAGCGTTGGAAAGAAAAAAGAATAATAGTATGATTTTTTAAAAAAATGGTCAAGACTTCAACACTCGACATATATTTTTTTTAAAAAAAAATTCCAACCTTTGTCGAGTGTTGAAGTCTCGACATATAGAAATTTACAAAAGAAAGTGTACAAGTCAAATAAAAAGGCTACCACATTTCTTTAAATAGTTTTGAAAGTACGATATTGGGCTAATTAGTTTTAAAAAGTAGAATATTAATCCAATTTTACCTTGATAGTTTGCTTTTCAATAATATACTTTCTTATCCGAGTTTAAAAATTATATACTGCAATCAAAATTAAAATATATCAGCGATTTGTGAAATTTATTGAGTTATGTAAACAATATTCAATTGCATATCAAATTTAATTCTTTAAAAAAAAACAAATATTTCTAAATTAAAAAGCAATTCTTCCTCAACTTTTCTTTTGACATCATATTTTTGAAATAAAATATTATATTTTGCCTATTTTTCTAAGAGAGATTTTTTAAAAATAGAAAAATTAGGTGTACTATTTATACATAATAACAAAAAAAAAAAAAATAATAATCTTCTTTAATAAATGCTATATAGGTTGATAGAAATCTATCAATATCTATCAGTGATAGAAATTGATAGGAGTCTATCATTGATACTATGTTATAGACGCTGATAGCTTTTTGTTATTTCTGTAAATAACTTGACATTTTTTTCTATCGGTAAAAATTTTGCTTTTTTAATTATAATGATTTTAAATGATAAAATTGTTGTATATTCAAATATAATAGACTGTGATAGACACTAATAGACATCTATCAACGTCAGTGATAGACATTGACATTTTGTTATATTTGTAAATAAATTGACTATATTCGAAAACAACCCTTTGTTTAATCGACACATGGATAATTTTTTGAAAAAATATTTTGTGCATCCTCACCTTTTTTTAAATGTGAAGTATATAATTTTTAAATATTTTTATAATTCCTTACATTTTTAAAATGCAAGGATCTGTAAAAAGTTCCATCGACAATAAAAAGGTACGTAAAAATTGCAAATGGAGACATCTGTACAATGTCAAAAGTAAGGAACGGTAGCATATATGTAGCATATATGTTAGGAATAGATTCAATTTTGAAATAAGTTGAAAAAAATACCATCTCATTAAGTAGTAATAATAATAATAATAATAATAATAATAATAATAATAATAATATATTTAAAAAAAACACCTAATTTGGAGGGATGGGAAAAGAGTGTAATCCAACCCAACCCTCTATGAAGATTGTGAGTTGTATATCAAAAGAAAAATTATATATATATATATATATATATTAAAGCAGACAGTGTATTGTGGTGATAGGGAAATTTGAGTGGTGGGAATGGTGAGTGTGGGACCCAATATAGTGAGTGGGTGGGTGGATATCCTTTTCATTAGCAAGAAAAAATTTCATTCTAATTTTATCCTCCTATTATACTTATTTTATCACATCACCCTTCTTCTTGCTTTTCTTCTCTACCTTTCCCATAATTGATGGGAGCAATAATTAGACTTTCATTTTAAGGTTATAGTTATTAATGTTGAAGAAATTTAGGGGTTGTTTGGGATAATATAGGATATAGGGAGTTTTAATGTCTGTGAAATTCTAATCGAGTATGATCGAATATATTCAAGCATTAAGATGATATGATATAGGATGTGAAGATATACCATCTCATGTTGGGTCTTCAAACAACCCGTTGGACACTTTAAACATGGAAGCAGCTCATTAAAGATAGCTTCTTATTTCTTATCAATTCTAGTTGCATTAATAAAAGAAAGAAATACTCCTATAATTATGTGTTCAATTTAACTAATTTTAGAATATTAGAGTGTTTGGTGATAAATAGAAGAATAAAATATAATTTTGATCCATATATTTTAGTATTTGTACAATGTTAGTCCATATATTCTCAATATATTTTAAATTTAGTCATTCAAAGTTAATTTTTTATCGAAATTGGTTAAGTACTTATAATAATTTGGTCATTTTGGTTAAGTCTGTTCAATTTTAGTTTATATACTTTCAATTATCCAATTTTAGCATAATCTCAAATTTCGCTCCCAATGTTAGTTTATTGTTATTTTTTCAAAAACAGTTTTGTTATCTATAGAATTTTGAAAACATTCACAAAATTTATTTTCTTACATGAATTTTTTATTATTATTTAATCCATTTTAGTAAAAGTTATCTTTTAGTGATAAAATTTAAGATTTATTGAAAGTATGAGGACTAAAATTAGACAATTGAAAGTATATAGACTAAATTAAATCAACTTTAAAATATGAAACCATGATGGTATTTTTAACCTAATATTTTTCATGCAAGAGTATGTATTATATAAATATGTTTTTTTAAAAAAAATTTATAAGGATAAAAAACTTTTCTTTGGAAAAAAATCAATTGTAAAATAAATTTAAGATTCGTTGAAAATATACAAATGATATTTCAATTGAAAATATTTTTATGACGTGTGTTTTAAGAAAGAAAAAGAAAACATATATTTAAATTAGAAGGCAGGTTAAACTCACCACCAGATATGAGAGTAATTTTTTTGTTATACATGAAAATGAGAAGAGAAACACAGCCTATCCATTTAGCAAGGAGATGACCCAAAAAAGGAATGGCCGCGAGGAAAGGCCCAACCTAACATATTTTTACATCAAAATATCCCAAATATTATTTTTAGATCTCAAAATATTTTCTTAAAAGAAATTATTATTCATATTAAAATTTTCACAAATGTCAAACTATTTATAGAAATAGCACGAAAAAAAAAAAACTAAAGATAGAAATCGATAGAAGTCTATCAATCTCTATCAATAATAGAAATTGATATAAATTAAAAATGATTAAATTTTGTTATTTTGTGTAAATAATTTATCTTATTTTTCTATTTTTGAAAATCTCCAATTATTCTTTCACCATTATACTTTAACATTTAATCCTTGCACTTCAAGAAATCAAAAGTAGTCTTGCTCATTATACCATGATTAAAAAGAGTTGCATTGACAATAAATAACAAAACAGTATTTAGTGTATCTCAGACAATATCTATTTCTACGATCCCCACTTTTATTACAACATATAAAAGAAAAATTAAAATATTTTAAAAAAGAAGTAAGAAGGTTTTTTTACATAAAAAATTATGATTGAACAATTTGATGGAATGCACAAAAATAGGTACGACTTGTGATGCAAGTAAGAATTTTTCTAAAATAATAGCTATCCCATTTGACATAACATTGTAGTTACTAAAATATGAGACAAAATATATTTTCGACTCTCCTGAGTTCAAGCAAATTTTTAAGTTTTGGTTAAATTGTTGATGAATTTTTAAGTTTGTGTTTTAGAGAACCCTAAGTTCTAACAAATATTTAATGGGCCCCTAATTTTTTTTAAAATTTTATGTCCAATAATTTTTAAATCTATTCTATTTTGGTCTTTAAATTTTTAAAAATATCTGTTTTAGTCCCTAGATTTTGAATATTATTTTATTTTGGTCCCTAAATTTTTAAAAATATTCATTTTAGTCCCTTAACTTTAAAAAAATGCTTATTTTGGTTTTTGGTATATTAAGATTTTGTTAACTCTTTAACAGAATGACGATGTGATTTGTATTTTTGGATGACTAAACTACCAAATAAGTTAGTTATGCAAAAAAAAAAAAAAAAATCTAAAGTTTCAATTTTGAATAAGGTGACAAAGCGGGAGAATTTAAAAGATATTTTTGGTTCAAAATTTTGGTTGTTTAGTATTTTGGTGTATTGGTCGTTGACGTTTTACTTCATCTTGTCCAATACATCTAGAGCCTAGTCATCTAAAAATACAAGTTCCCTCACATTTCTAATGAAAAATTAACATAATTTTAATGGTAGGGGCTAAAATATACACTTTCTAAAAGTTTATGGATTAAAACGAATGCTTTTTAAAGTTAGTGAACCAAAATAGAACAAGATTCAAAGTTCAGTACTGGATTAGGATTCAAACCAATTTTTTAGCTTTAAGAAAGTCTAATTAGTTTCTTAACTATGCCAAAATGAGTATAGATCAACTTGTCATTGTGTTAGATGTTCAATTTTCCACCTCACATATTGTCAAAAATAAAATAAAAGAAAATAAAAGAAAAATAAATTTCGCAACCTCCAAATTTGTGTCTAATAGGTTCATGACATACTAATTTTTTTTTAAAATTAACTTTGTGCATTTAATTTATACATTCAATATAAAATGAAACTTTATGTGTTAAATTTTAAATTATGTGCGGTAAGTGACTTTTTTTCTTTTCTTTTCTTTTTTTTTTTTTCTTTTTTTAAGAAATGGAATATATTGAAATTCAATTGAATATTTAATAACTTATTAGACACAATCTAAAAAATCAAATGATATATAATATATTTCTTGAATGAACTCTTATACAAGAGATCCAATAAGCGGAAGCAAGATCTTTCTAAACCCATTGTGAAAGAATAAACGCATTCACAAACATACAAGAACAGTTATGCATTATAGAGTAAATTACAACATGCTTTTCATTTAAAAACAAACGGAATCGAGCGTATACCTTTGAAGAAGTTCTCTCGATCTACACCAGTCAGACATTCACACAAACTCGATCCAATGCCCGAACACAGCAAACAACTGGTGAATTGACGAACTGTCAGATCCTCAAACCCAATCGAGTAATACTTGATCCTTGACCCTCTAACAACAACACTCGACACTATCACTCGGTTACCTTGGTATTCTCGGAGTGAGAATCCAGAAGGTGTGGGCTCTTTGTGAATTTGGTAGATGGACGGAGGAAGTATATGATCGAGTTACACGATCGAGTATGTGGGAGAAAGGCTTAGTTTATCGTATAAGGCTTAGTTTATCGTATAGACACTGGGTATCCTATAGTTTTAATATCACATTATATGTAATATTTAAACTATAGTTCTTTTCTCCTTTATTTAATATAAATCATATTTATATTAATTCCTCCAATTAATGTATCTAATACATCAAATCAATTATATCACATATAATTGAATCAATTTAATTATATCATATATAATCAAATTTCCTCTTGTTAATTTGAACATTTCAAACTAACCCAAAAACTGATTCTCAACTTGAATCCATTGAGCTACCAAGGGGACCTTATGGACCTGTAGCTTGAAGCTCCAATGGTACGTGAATAACTGACTAAACTTTTTAATCACGATATCTACCATTCGTTAACTACCGGACACTCCACTAAAGACCAACAACTGCACTATTCGCATTACAAATATATTTATGTGTCCATTGGATATAACCAATCAACAGTACGATAACCCTTCATAGATCTCTTGTAAGTATAGCTGGGCCAATTTACCATTTTGCCCTTGTAGTTACATCTAACTCCTTAAGTACCATTGAATTCTTTAATGAACAATATATCATAGTTCTACTATGAGTGAACACTTCTCGAGCCATGAGAAAGTGTGTGACGCCACATTGTTCAAGCCCCAAAATCAACCCTTAAGGGAGCAATCTATCTACTTACCCCTGCTTCGGGGAATGAGTGAATTCTGTCTTATGTAGCTGAGTTCCCAGCTCCCCAATTAGACGAACCTAAAGTAGTAGGTTTGAGTCGGCGATTTGGCCACTCGCACCGATGCAAATCAAAGGACCACCCTCATAGACAGAAGTTCCCAACTCACTTATGATTAAGGTTATGTTACCTATGGTCATCTTAGTGAAATGAAAGTCTCTGTCATGAATGACGTTATATAACAAGACTAAACATTTCGTAGTCTGGTCTTATACAAACTCCTTTGTATAGGATACCCTCACTCGCATGTCTCCACATGAATGATCAAGATCATACCATATGTAGCACTTTACAATATTTGTAACATCTACAAAGCGGGTTGTATCCATAGTGTCACCAGGATAAGGTTTCCCTCCTTTATCTATATACTACAGACCATTTAGGTTATCACTTAAGGCATGATCCACTTGTATGTCTCCATTGAAGGAAATCAAACACGAAGATTTCTATGAGCAGCGGAATAGATCATTCTAAATTACAATCATGTATGAATATTACAATTACAGTCGTGAACACAAACATACGGTTATGCAATCAATATAGAAGTTACAACATGAAACAACAAGAAATCAAGGAGAAATCTCTACGAACATTTGTAGACTCGTCTCCACGCTTCTTGCTCACGAACGCTCGAACACAGAAACCTCGAACGCTCGAACAACATGGCCACTACAAACACCGCACAGTCGTCCTCATCGATCGCTTGGGTCACAAACACCCTAACAACACGAACGCCTCCACAGAACCTCGACGGCGTCGAGTTGAGTATGACACCACCAAGAAGGGTACCTTGGTATTTTTGTTGTGAGAATCTAGAGGGTAAGCTCTGTGTGGACTTGGTTTGAGGTAGAAGAAGGAGGAAACAACAATCATGTACACGATTGGGCCAATGGGAGATGGCTGAAACCTATCGTATAGGTCGATGCCCAATCGTTTAGCAAAAGCTAAGCGATCGTTTAGCTCATTGCTTAGTTTCGTGTCTGTTGCTTACAAAACACTACACGATCGTCCAGCTCACTTAAGTTGTCGCTCAGTAAATCTTATTTACTTGACAACTTCCGTTCCGTGAAATTCTTTTCTCGAGAGAAATCTCAAAACATTATTGCCAAAACGCACTAAAATTAAGAAAACAATTTTCCTTTTATCTCACGGTTACCATGAACCACCAATAACCTCCCACTCAATTGGTTATTAGAGAAAAAGATTTAATTATCCAATAATTAATATTATTATAAATATAAATGATAACCAACTTACGTACTATATTTATAACCAATAGTTTTAATATTTCATCTTATGAAACATATAAACCATAGTTCTTTTTCTTTTCCATGACACTTAATGTAAATCTCATTTACATTAATCCTCTACTAGATATATCTCATACATCATACCGATCATATCATATATAATCAAAATACCTCTTGTCAATTTGAATATTTCAAATCAACACCAAGAACTGATCCTCAACTGAATTCATTGAGCTACCAAGGGGACCTTATGAACCTGTAGCTCGAAGCTTCAACGGTACGTGAATAACTGACTAAACTCTTTAGTCACGAGATCCACCATCTGTTAACTACCAGACACTCCACTAAAGACCGACAGCTGAACTCTCCTTATCATAGATATATTATGTATCCATCTTAACCAATCAACAGTGCGACAACCCTTCACAGATTGCTCGTAAGTACAGCTCGACCAATAACCGTTATGTCCCTGTAGTTACATCTAACTCCTTAAGTACCACTGATCTCTCTAATGAACATAAGTCATAGTCTTACTATGACTGAATCCTCTCTTCCAAAGAGAAGTTGTGGCCGCTATGTTCAAGCCCCAAAATCAGCTCTTAAGGGAGCAATCTCTCTACTTATCTCGTCTTCGGGAAAGAAGTGAATTCCATCTTGTGGATTGAGTTCCCAGCTCCCAGATCAGACAAGTCCCTAAAAAGGTAGGCATGTAGACTTGGCAATCTGGCCACTCTTACCCATACTAATCAAATGATCGCCCTCAAAGACAGGAGTTCCCAAAACATTTAGGATTGAGGTCGTGTCACCTATGGTCGTTTAGGTGAGATGTAAGTCTCTAGTATCAACGAAGTTATATACAAAGTCTAGTCATCTCATGGTCCAGGTCTTATACAAACTCTTTGTATAGGATACTTCCGCTCGCACGTCTTCACATGAATGGTCAAGATCTACCGTCTGTAGTAGTTTACAATACTTACAAACCTCTACAAAGTAGGCTGTATCTATAGTATCACCAGGATCAGGTATCCCACCTTAATCCTTATACTACAGACCTATTTAGGTTATCACTTAAGACATGATCTACTTGTATATCATATATACATGCTTAAATTCACATAAGATAACCAATGAGCTTTGTTTATTAGATATGAGTAAATGCCAGAATGAAATAACACTTATTTTATTCATCAAACAATGTGTATCTTTACAAAACAACGAGATTATGGGAGAATTAGGACACCAATCCCAACATCCACATACATGCTTAAGTTACAACAATAACCAGGGATCTTAGTTTATTGGTTTGTGGTTAATGCAACTAAAATATCTCATATTTCATAGACAATAGTGAAGAAAATTTCTCATATTATTACATCACAAATATTTGTTCATACACGTGTTTACAAGCTACAGGACCCTACGAAATTTAGGATATCAACCCCAGCATTTCTATATTTTAATAAAATGTCATTAGTAGTAACATTTTACTATATTTCAAAATAATTTCAGCAGTTTTTCATTTAAATTAATTACATTATTAATATATAACCTAATATATATAACTTTTGCTTTTAAATTTAGGGAAATTTGTATGGATGACCCATTTTTTGAGTCCAAAATGTCAAATGACCCATTTTTTTTAAAATAATAATTGACCACCTGCTGACATCATCACCATACTAGATTACGTAAATGCCCTCACCTCTTTGTCTTCTTACCCTTTTATTGAAAACCAAAACTAAACTAAAACTTTTCCACTGCCACGCGACAAATTTATTCTAATCGGCAAGTGAATTCAATCTGTGCCGATTGTGTCTTAAACTGATCGGTAATAGGGATAGGGTGGGTCATTCTAGGGTTTAGAAATATTATGAACCTATAGTTTTTTTTGTTTGTTTGTTTTATTTATTTATTTTTATGTGTTTTGAGGTTGAAGACGAGTAGAAAGAGAGAATGTGAGTGAGATAAGTGAGAGTGAAATCGGCGAGAGTAATACTAGAGAGAGCGATACCAGCGAGAGCGATACCAGAGAGAGCGAGACAATGTCTAAAGAAAATCTTTCTCTAGAGAAATGGAGAGAGAGAGGAAGAGAGAGAGCGATGGATGTGCAGATGAAAGAAATACTAATTCAAGAAAGGTTTGATAATTAAAATCAGAATTAGTGGTTAAAAAATTATTTTAATAGTTCTTTAAAGGTTGCGTTATATTTTGATTATGCAAGGGAGGACATGCTTGCGAGAGCTTTTCTGTCTAAATTTGATTTATATAGAATTGTTATTAATTGCTTAGCTAAAGTATAACTTAATAACGATGAATAACAATTAGTTTTCGAGAGTAAAGATCAATTGGCCACATCCATCACTCTCTCTCGCTCTCTCTTGCTTTCTCTCTTTCTCTCTCTTGCTCTCTCTCCCTTTCGAAGAGAAAGATTTTCTTTAGACATTGTCTTACTAGTCTCACTCTCTCTGGTATCGCTCTTGTGAGTCTCACTCTCTCTAGTGTCGCTCTCGCTGATTTCACTCTCACTTATCTCACTCACATTCTATCTTTCTACTTGTCTTCAACCTCAGAATATATTGAAAAAAAAAAATCATAGGTTCACAATATTTTTAAACCTCGGAACGACCCACCCTATCCCTATTACAATAAGTTTAAGACATAATCAACACTGATTGAATTCACTTACCAATCAAATTTGATTTGTCGGCGGTAAGTAAAAGGGTAAAAAGATAAAGAAGTGATGACATTTACATAATCTGATATGGCGATGATGTCAGCTGAAAGTCAATTGACATTATTTTTAAAAAATGGGTCATTTTAACATTTTGAGCCAAAAAATGGGCCGTCTATACCATTTTCCCTTAAATTTATGGGAGGTACTATTCTAAGTTTACCGTACTTTATATCGCTAAATTTAACCAAGTGATGAAGTCAATTGCTGGCGTTCTACCTCCGACCGATCCACCTCGCCGGAGATGGCCTCACAGTCACAGCTCGCAAATCTTCACTCGAAGTCGCCTGGGGCACAGCCTCCATGTTTGTCTTCTTGCAAATTCTCTGTCGGATTCTCCAGACGCATCGCGATGGCCCCTCAGCCACTGCTGCAACCGTCGTTGTCGTCATCTTCATTAGATGCTGAAATTCGAGGCCGGAGATTCTGGAACTTTCGTAAATCCAGTACCGGAAATGTTCAATTGAGACGAGATGTTGCTGTTAAATCTCACCTGAAATTGAATGTCCCCCTCATTTCTCCGCACGACCAGTGGGGCAACTGGACTGTTTTATTCTCCATAGGAGCCTTCGGTATCTGGTGAACTTTTACATTGTTTCTTTGACTTTTATTATGTAGGTTCCTGATTGATTTCGATATACAATTGGCGAGAGAGTAAACGTAATCAAATTCTATTTCGTACCAAATATGGGAATATAAATTCCTTCGCCATTTTCGGAGTATTTTTTCTTAGATAACATGAGGTTTGATATCGAAACCAATTGGCAATGAGATAATAGCTTATGTATCTTATAAATATTGTGGTGCCTACCTTGAATATGCTCTATCTCTTGCTTGAATCAGATCCTAATTTTTTATTTTTGGACCAAATACTGTTTAGATTTTTAGGGCTCTAATACTACAGTAGACAATACAAGGTTCCATCTCAAAATTACTTGGCAATGAGATGAGTAGCTCATGTATTATATAAAGATCATGCAGCCGTTGTCTTTCTAAAGTGGGGTCCTCAATGTTCCTTGCGGATGACATTGAATCTTGAGTATTTGTGTGCCTGATATTACAGAAAACGTAAGCAGTGTATCAAAATTTGCTCACGACAACAATGTATATCTTCAATTTCACTCTGATTGTTGCCTTGTTAAGGCCACATTGTTGAGGATGCCACGTTGGAAAAATCAAGTGACCTCGCACTCTTTATAAGATAGATGAATTACTCCTCTAATTGTCAATTGGTTTTGAGATGGAACCTCATGAGTCCATAAAGCCCAAACGGGTATTCGGCCCAATAAAAAGAAATTGAGATCCCATAAAAAATAGTGAACCCAAAAGAGGTACCAACTTGAGGGGCATGTTGAGGATCCCACATTGAAAAAACCAAGAAGTTTCACACTCTTTATAAGATAGATGGATTATGCCTCTCTTTGCCAATTGGTTTTGAGAAGAAATCCATATTATCTAATATACATGTATTGGCAAGGTAATGCTAAGGGGAGTACTTGAAACGGTTTGTACCAGCTTGGAATAGGAGACACTGGCAGTGCTTCAATTTTCTCTAAGAAGTCGGCTAATAAAACTCTTGCTTGTTCTGTCACTGTTTCACCAAAGTCATCTTTAAGTGTAAACAGCGTTGTGTCTAAGAATGTGTTTGGCATAGAACGCGTGGACCCCATCACTGCAGGTTTTAAATGAGCTTGTCAGACAATGTAAATATGCCTTTGAAGTTTAATGATCCTTTTGATTCTATGAAGCTTGTAAATTTGGCAAGTCAGATGCTCTTCCATTTCCAAAGTCAAAATCTCATGCTACTGCCCCTTTTTATCTAATTCACTCTAATACCAAGACAAAGGAAAAGGATGTTTCAGCCTTTTTTTTTTTTGACAACATGTGGGGTGGAGGTTGAGATAATACCCATTTGGGTTTTATGAGCTCCGATACCATATATGATAATACGTGATTCCATCTCAAAACTAATTGGTAATGAGAAAAGTAGCTCATGTCTCTTATAAAAATTGTGAAGTGCCTTAACCAACGTGGATATCAATATGTTTGTGGGGATGCTTCTTCTTTGATTTCTCATTAACTAATAAGGATTTGTTAAAGTTCAGAGTAGGTTTTGGGTTCCCTATTTGTTAGACCTTAGATTTGTGAGATTAGTGGAGATGCAAGTTATTATGGACACTCATAAGAAAAACTTGGCAATGTTAGGATTTAGTCTTGATCCTTAAGAATTAAGAATGTAGACATGAAGTTCGGGTCTTTATCCTTTCTTTTCCCTATTGCGGTAAATTATAATAGTTGTGACACTGTAAACTAACCTTTTATGTTGATATTCTTTTTATTTCTTTAAATTGAAGGTCCGAGAAAACAAAGATTGGTAGTGCATTAAGTGGTGCCTTAGTGAGCACATTGGTAGGACTTGCAGCCAGTAATTTTGGGATCATTGCATCTGATGCTCCAGCTTTTCCTATTGTTTTAGAGTTCTTGCTACCGTTAGCAGTTCCTTTGCTGTTATTTAGAGCGGATTTGCGTCGTGTAATAAAGTCAACAGGGACACTTCTCTTGGCATTTTTGTTAGGTTCAGGTAATGACCCCCATGAGGGACCCTCCTTGATCTCTTTGTGAGTTTCTGATTCTCAAATCTTGTTTTGCATGCCATGTTGATAAGTTCTTTACGAGCCATTATGACTTAGTGGGAATAATATGATCAATTTTAAAATATCATTCGAACTGCTTATAAGTTGTAACCAGGCTTTTCTTTTTCTCGACTCTTCACGAAATGTGATTTACTTTGGACCCTCTTCATAACCAAAATATTCAAACAAGTTCAGAGAACAATCTAACAAAGTATGAATGTTTTCCTATTGGGATTTACAGTTAAACTGGAGTTCAGATTATAATGCGTATGCAAGAATCTCAAATATCAAAGATCATCTGACCTTTAAATTGCTATTGCACTTCAGTTACCCATGGTTATATTTTGTTTTTTTGAATTAGGTTGATGTCCAATAAATGACATTGGTTCATAATTATAAGTTCTCTTCAAACGTTAGATTCTTTTCGGTCTTTCACTCACACCACATAGGGTCATCTTAACAAGTTTTGCTGTTATTCTCTTTCTTCGTATAGTTGGAACAACAATTGGAACTGTAGTGGCCTATTTTCTTGTACCAATGCGATCACTTGGTCAAGACAGTTGGAAAATTGCCGCCGCATTGATGGGAAGACATATTGGTGGAGGTAGTACGCTCTCTTTATCTCATCTTCTCTTTCTATATGGATACCTAGGCAGTTTCGATTCCAAGTGGTGATGCATTGATCCATCGAACTATTATTCTTCACTTTGATGTCAACTTATAGATGTTTTGTTCTTTGGTTCTATGGGTGCAGCTGTCAATTATGTTGCTATATCTGATGCTCTTGGTGTTTCTCCATCAGTATTAGCTGCTGGACTTGCTGCAGATAACGTAATTTGTGCAGTGTATTTTGCAACATTGTTTGCGTTAGCTTCTAAAGTACCTCCTGAGACTACGATATTGGATAACGGTACGGATCTGAAATTTCACTTATCTTGGCCTGCTAATCTCTAGTAGTTCACTATTTTCCCGAGGAATGATTTTTGGTTAATGATTAAACAAAGCAAAGGCCGTATAACGTGTGATGTGTGTGGTCAGTTTCATAGGATAAACTAGTGATTTCGTAATTACATTATGAAATACTGCCAAATTAGGCCTCTAATGGAAGTTATGTTGGGTAGATGTTGGGAAGGGCGCAGAAGTTGAGCCTAGCAACAAGCTTCCGGTGTTGCAATCTGCCACAGCCATTGCTGTATCATTTGCCATTTGTAAAGTTGGTTCCTACCTGACCAAATATTTTGGAATTCAAGGCGGTAGCATGCCAGCAATTACGGCTGTCATTGTTGTCTTAGCAACCATTTTTCCTAAGCTGTTTGCTTACCTTGCTCCTTCTGGTGAGGCTATGGCTTTGATTCTAATGCAGGTAACTTTTGTGCATTACTTGAAACGTCAATCCATCCACTCTTCATACCTCGATTTGCACTAGTCATTTTAAGATTTGGTATTTTGCAAGTGCTGTACAACTCTACATGGAATGACTGATTGGCACACTGCTTATAGTCTCTTTAAGATTTCCCTCCATCCATAGAAGAGAAATTATGCTCATGTGATGATTCTGAGAAACGTTTGTATTGATTACAAATTTTGGAATTTACAAGGATTAAATTGACAACAAACTACACATATATTTCTATTCATCCTCTGTAGAGGATGTGTAGGAGAGTGATTGGGAGTGATTTTGGAATAGTTAAAATCATATTTTTCTCTTAAGCACGTCTTTCATTATTTGAAGTCTATTTAGGCTTTTTTATTTTATACTTTTAAATGTAATTTTGAATGATCGAAAGCATGTTATGGAGTGATTTTAGCCATCCCTCGTCAATTATTTTGGGTGCTATTTGTATTTTACTTACTCTATATTTGGTCAACTTCTAATGATCTCTACACCTAACTCGTTGTCTGGAGACAGGTTTTCTTTGCTGTAGTGGGAGCAAGTGGAAATATATGGAGTGTCATCAACACTGCACCAAGTATCTTCATATTTTCTTTTGTCCAGATTGCAGTCCATCTTGCCATAATCCTTGGTCTTGGAAAGCTGCTTCGCTTCGATCTAAAGTTGTTGCTGATAGCTTCGAATGCCAACGTTGGAGGTCCCACAACAGCTTGCGGGATGGCCACAGCTAAGGGTTGGAGTTCGATGATTATTCCTGGAATTCTTGCTGGAATTTTCGGAATCGCTATCGCAACTTTCCTAGGAATTGGATTTGGAATGGTGGTCTTGAAATACATGTAAAACCATTCAAATTTAGCTCATAAAATCCCTTGCTCTCTCCAAAAGTGTGTAAACTTGTGTTAAGGGAACGACTTTTTAAAATGGTTCTCTTAAAAAAAAAAACACATTGGAGAGCATGTTGCCTTAGTCTATACTTGCAGGCAGTGCACGTTTAGAGTATCTATTTGCATTTCTTGTAAAAGTTTCATCATAGATGCAAATCCTCTGTGTAGTAGTTGTGTTTATGATATTGGAGCCTTTTTGAAACCAAATAAATTGAAGGTGTACGGGTTATTTGTTGTACAAACACAAATTTGATAAATTTTATGCTACAAATCAAATGGAGCATAGTTCTGCTTACAAATGCATTAATGGCCCAGAGATTTGTGGTTTAGATTCTTCTATCCCTATTGTACTGAAAATAAATAAATTGTATGGAACAAACTCTTTCACCTAGATGCCAAAGTTTAGGTTAGTGGTTCAATCAAATTACTTAACTTTATTTTTAATTGCCTAATCAATAACGGCCAAACCATAATTGCTGTATTTCTTTTTAGAATGTAGTATACAATATGTAAGTTATATATATATATATACTCTGCCTATAAAAATTGTTATTGATGGCTGAACGTAGTTGAATTATGTTCAGATTAAAATTGATAATTTTTTTTGCCAATGTAAATTCAATTTTTTAGATTCACAATTTTCTTTTGTCTCTTTGATTTTTTTTTAATATCTTTATTTTTAAAGCATCATATCCTAAACATCCCTTTCTTAATAATAATGATAATTCTAGTATGGAATTTTTTTAATACAACCAATTGTCTATGAGGATTTGGACTTCACTTTCAACTTCAAAAAAAAAAAAAATAATAATAATAATACAAGTCAATTATTGTTGCATTGTACTTACATTGACTTATAGTTATTAAATCTAATTATGAAATCAGTAAATACACTTAGTTGATTATTAGAATGTCAACGTGCTTTTAGATCAATTTTTTTTATTATTAGTTTCTAGATAATTTTTTTTATTATTGTTGTTCATGTCAGCAACTAATGGAGCAGACATCCTATTAGCATATTTGGTAAAATCTTTGGGGCAAAGAATGTAGTTAGTTGTGAAGTCTCATTGTTGGAGGAGAAACTTCGGACCAACTACAGACCACCATGTCATTTACTAAATTAATGACGAAATTCTGAAATTGTCAAATTTGTGACCAATTAAGAGTTGACACGTGTCTCGAATTGAAATTAAGGACAAATTCTGTGTTTTCATTGCAAACGTTGATTGAGTAAAATTAATTTTGACCAATTTGATGCTATAATTTGGGCATTGGCTTTAAGGTGGGCCTAAAACGCCAAAATAGGCCTAAGCCAAGTTAATTGGGCCTAAAGGCCAGACCCAAGTCCAATTAAATTAGGCCCAAAGGCCAGGTCCATTGGCCAATTAAGGTCAGACCAAGCCCATGAAGCCCATCAGGGAGCTTTATGAATAGAGAAGCTCCCCTCATTTGCAAGGGTTAGCAATTCTATACTTCAGAGAGTTTATAGAGAATTCTTTACAATCAGAAGATTGCTTGACTCCTGAAGCTGATCACGCTTGAAGACTGAAGTCCTTGAAAGATACAAGCATTCTGAATATTGAAGTCCTTTGAAGATACAAGCATTCTGACCATACTTGAAGACCGTAGTTCTTTGAAGATAAGCATTCTGAAGACTGAAGTCCTTTGAAGATACAAGCAATTCTACATTCATAGAGCCTAGAGAGAATTCATCAACAAGCAGAAGACTCCCAAGACTCCTAAAGCTGCACTCCTAGAAGACAAAAGACCCTTGAAGACACAAACACTCTTCCAAGACTTCTACTTCAAGAACGTTCGGTGCTTTTCTTCTTCAAGTCAAGCACATCCACCCAACCGAGAGAGAATAAGAGGATCAAGTACTAGAGATCGAACCACATCGCACCAAATCAACTTCAACATCAACACCAACTCAAAGTTCAACTCCACGAAACAAGTTTCTCCGGAAGCCTCATGCGAACACTAATCCTCCAAGAAGATCAACAAGCCCGAAAGCCGATCGTCCAAGAAGATCAACAAGCCCAAAGATCGATCATCCAAGAAGATCATCAAGCCCAAAAGTTGATCGTCTAAAAAGATCAACAAGCCCAAAGGTCGATTATCTAAGAAGATCAACAAGCCCAAAGACCGATCACCCAAGAAGATCAACAAGCCCAAAGGCCGATTGTTCTAGAAGAACATCCAGCTTAAAGATTATAATTTATTTTGAAATCATCAAAATACTATGTACTCACTTTCCACAAAATTAATACAAATACAAAGTTCAAGTTCCACGAAATAAATTTCTCTTGAAATCTCGTGCGAACAAATTGGCATGCTCAGTGGGACCTCTCTACCTCTCATCTCTCTCTCAACATTCAAGTAAACTAATGGCACCAAAGAAAGCTGCATCCAAAGCAATTGCCGCAAATAACACTTGCACAGGACTTGTCACCTGCAACCATTCAAAGGAGAGCATGCAGAAGCAAGAACAAGGTTTTATCTTCATAGAGAAAATCTGGGAGCAGATGATGGAATCTTCTAAAGGTGAGATCATAATAAGAGAAAATCCTTATTTGATAATTCTGCCTCTACTTCTAACCAATCAAAGGAAGAATCATACCTTGACATAGTGTCTGTCATGATGGCTGATGTAACGATTGAGTCAGCCATGACAGAGATGGAAAGGAAGATAAATCTCCTAATGAAGGCTGTAAAGGAGCAAGATCATGAAATCGCTGCTTTAAGAGGTCAAATACAAGCTCGAGAAACTATTGAGTCAAGTCAATATCCAGCTATAAAAGCCAATGACAAAGGAAAGACTGTCTTGTAGGAAGACCAGCCACAACAATCTATCTCTGTTACCGCCCTACCAGTTCAACAACTGCAGAATATGATTACAAACACCATAAGGGCTCAGTATGGAGGACCGTCACAATCCTCTTTTATGTACTCCAAGCCATACACCAAGAGAATCGACAACCTGAGAATGTCAGTTTGGTATCAACCTCAAAAGTTCCAAAAATTCGATGGAAAGGGCGATCCAAAACAACACGTTGCACACTTCATTTAAACCTATGAAAATGTAGGAACAAGAGGAGACCAACTAGTCAAGCAGTTCGTCCGTACCTTGAAAGGAAATGTTTTTTATTGGTATATTGATTTGGAGCCAGAAGTGATTAACAGTTGGAAACAATTAGAAAGGGAGTTCTAGAATCGCTTCTATAGTACAAGGCGCACTATTAGCATGATGGAGCTGAAAAACACCAAACAGTGGAAGGGAGAGACAGTCATCGATTACATCAACCGATGGAGAGCTTTGAGTATGGATTGCAATGATAGACTCACCGAATTATCTGCAGTGGAGATGTTCACTCAAGGTATGCACTGGGAGCTTCTCTACATCCTACAAGGGATAAACCTCATACATTTGAGGCAACACGCACTCATGATATGGAGCTAAGCATCACCAACAGGGGAACTAAAGATTTCCTAGTCCCTGAAGAGAGAAAATACAAGAATGAAGCCAAGGGCGCTGAAAAGATTGTGGATAATGCCACAAAAGAATCTATGGTCGTTCATGTGACCCCGGTGAAATTTTCCTCAAAAGGAAAACAAACAAAATTTGAAAGAAGGCACAATGAGGGCGAGAGGCGTCGTCCAACTCTTAAAGAAAGACAAGAGAAGGTTCATCCATTCTCTGACTTTGATGTGGCAGATATGTTGGAGCAACTGCTAGAGAAGCAACTTATTCAGCTGTAGGAATGCAAGTGGCCAGAATAAACAGGAAAAATAGATGATCCTAACTATTGCAAGTATCATCGGGTCCTTAGTCACCCAATTGAAAGGTGCTTCATGCTGAAGGAACGAATTTTGAAGTTGGCTCGTGAAAAGAAGATCGAGCTAGATTTGGATGAAGTAGCTCAGACAAATCACGCTACAATAGCAGCGACTTCAAGTGTTCCAACACTGTCTGTGTTCTATGCTCAAAGACAAAGCCTGATCCAGTTTGGAGCCTTCGAGCCTATAGTTTTTTGGTTCTAGTAAGAGATTCAAACAACAAATTCCAAAAAGAAAGATGAGCTCGTTGAAGATGACAACGAAGGATGGATAGTTGTGACTCATCGAAAAAGAAGACAACCAAACTCCACCCAAAAAGAATCGCGTTCCTATCGAAGCTATAGAAGAAAGAACAAGACTTATAAGAAGAACGGCAAAAAGATGACATGGAAGTCTAAGCCTACTAAGAAAGAAGACAAGGACTTCCCTCGATTCTGACGGCTAACAACTTTCGCAGAATTTCTCCCAAGAAGCTTTCTCAATAGTCATCCAGAGAAAGTATCAGAAGTTATTGCATGTCACACTGTCAGCATAGTGTGAAGGTGTTCATATAACACATGCGGAAGCAATTTTAGGAACGGAGGCACTTAACTACATCAATTTTAGAAAATGAAAGCATGCTGTCCAAATACCGTAAACAGAGAGCAGAATTTATACCAACCTTTTTTAAGACCGATTCAGCAACTCCCTTTGATTCCTTTGCTCATGAACGGTGTCTGGACCACCTCTAGTGTCTTTCCTACTATTCTCGGGGGCCAAGAACGACTTGTGGGAGTCTATATAGATAGGGAATGGGAAGGGAATGCTTGAAGGTTCAAGCTCTAGAGAGATATATGATGGTAGGTGAGTTTGAGACCAAATTCCAGTAGCATAACAATATGGAAAATGGTCGTCTTTTGCTCTCAATCTGATTCTACCTCTACTTAGAGAGTGAATCCATGCATCAAGAAGCCTCAAGATGCAAGACACATGGTGGAGATGCAAGCAATAGTGGATTCTAGGTGTTCATGTAACATTACATGCAAGAGTGCATGGATGAGTTGTTTTTCCACTTTGAATCACCATGCATAAGTGGGATTCCAACAAAATCCACTATCCTTGATCCAAAATCTGATTTTAGCTTGCATTTTAATTTTAATTTCATTCTAAATTGCAATTAATTTTTGGTAATTAATTTGAAACTTTTCCAATTAATTTCATATGATTAATCCAATTAATCATTCTAACCTTGTGCAATCCATTATATATGAATCCTTATTCATGTATATAGTATTTAAAACACTTTTAAATACTTTATCTCTCATTTAATAATTTAATTCATAATTAAATTATTGTGCCAAACAAAATTGACGATAATACCCTTTCTCAATCTTGAACGATTCAAAGTTTCCTATCTAATTATTATAGGCTTTATTCCGATATGAGCTAGTAGGGGACCTAATGGACCTACAGATCATGGGCTCCAACGATTCGAGGTTAACTGACTAATCTCATTAACCAAGCTAACCAACATTCGTTAACTACCGGGACACTCCACTATAGCCCAGTAGCTGTATTCCCCCACCGTAGATATATTTCCATCCACTTGATATAACCATGTTCAATAAGTCGATCCTTCATAGGTTGTTCGTAGCTATAGCCGGGTCAAATGTTCGTTTTACCCCTATAGTACTTCTTGTTCCTTAAGTTTCACTAATTTTCTAATGAACAATCAGTTTGTGGTCCAACCATCAAACCTAAGTCCCTCTCGGGCCAAGGAGAGGGTGGGGCCCCTTGTTCAAGTCCTGAAGTTAGTACTTAAGGGAACAACCTCTCTACTATCCCTGAAATGGGTAGGAGCGAATTCCGTCTTGCGAGACTATGTCCCTAGCTATATATCCGATCTTATCCCCAAAATGGTAGGCTTGTTGAGTCGGCGATGTCTGGCCACTCTCACCTATGCAGATCAAAGGATAATCTCGTATAAACAGGATTTCATAGTTAGCTCAGGATTAAGATCGAGTTACCTAGGTCATCTGGTGAAATAGTCAGTTTCTTCAGTAAACGGCGTTATAAAGAGAAAGTGACTAATTTCGCGGTCCTGTCTTATGCAAACTCATTGCATAGAATGCCCTCACTCACATGTCTCTACACGAACGATTTAGGATCTCATTGTTTGTACTTTATACAAAGTGGGCCACGCCCATAGTATCCCCAGGATAAGGTACCCAACCCTATCCTTATACTATAGATAGTTTTGGCTATATACTTGAACTTGATCCTATGATATGTCTCTACATATAGTTCGAGTATTCATGTTATAGCCAAAGATCTTAGTTTATTGGATTTAGGTTAGATATTCACAACTTACATATTCAATAACATCTTTTACTGAATAACCTCAATAAGATCTTTATTGGAAATAGAATATGTTTTACAAACTACGAGTTTATAGGACATTAAACCCAACATAGTGGAAGTCAACAACAATCATATAACTGTCAAAGAAGTCAACGACTCAGAAGAAATGAAACAAAGAACTTCTGTCTTCAATCGTATTAAGCCTTCAAATGCTTCAGTCTTTCAAAGATTGAGTATGGCCATGATAGGAGAAGAAGACCAATGTCCAACAACTACTTCTACTTGAACTTCAGCCTTCAAAAGGCTAAGTATATTAACATCAAAGAAAGATTGACCTTCAGCATCTGCTTTTGATCGTCTCAAGACAACAAGCGATCAACATAAAGGAAGGATGAAAATCTTGAAGGCGACGTCATTCCATGAAGAAAACAACAACGAAAAGATTCACATTCGTGTCCCTTCACGTATGAAGAGGAAATTTTCTGTTGACATAAGTACAGAAGGTTCCTTGATAGTGAAGCCAAAACTCATCATATTGACGAATCCTACAAATGAAGAGGATGAACAGAACCATGATGAAATAAGAGCTTCTAAAATTTAAATGAAAAAACTCCTCATCGCAAGAGCCTAAACTGCATGATGCTCCTGGCCCGCATGAGCTTAAAATGTGAATGGCCCAAAAAAAAAAATCTTTGTACGAGCTACGTTACGACTTGATCCCTATCATTACGTAAGCAACTTAGAGAAATTTAAGTTCAGTCGCGCATAAAAAAAAAAAAAAATTCTTTTTTAACTACATTATGACTTGATCCCTATCATTATGAAGGGTACGTAGGCAGCTTGAAAGAAACTTCAAGTTCAGTCCAGTTAAAAAAACTTGAACTACGTCATGATTTGATCCCTTTCTTTAACGGTATAAGGGCAACTTAAAGAAATTTAAGTTTAGTTCATCAGAAAGTGTACCACAACCACCTAAGTATGATACTACAAGATTGATGTTGATCATCCCTGTAAAAGAATGACACTCTAGATTGAAGATGTTCATCCCTATTGGGGGCAACACAACGGATTGAAGAAGTTCATCCCTCGTAAGAAGCTAGCGCAGTAAATAAAAGGCACACACTTGGAATGCACTTCGCTTCCTCTTCAAAATCAAACTTGAATGCTCTTCCATCTTCAAGTTCAGAGGTTTCATCGATGCTTCATCTTCATGCTCAAGTCTAGAGGCTTTGCAATGCCATCTTCATGCTCAAAGTCGTGAAGTCAAGCTCAATGCGAAGATTCATTGATACTTCGTCAAACTCAAGTGCGAAGGATTCGTTGATGCTTCAAGCTCAAGTGCGGAGGATCCGCTGATGCTTCATCAAGCTCAAATGTGGAGGATTCATCGATATTTCAAACTCAAATGCAGAGTATTCACCGATTCTTCAAGCTTAAGTGCAGAGGATTCACAGATGCTTCGTCAAACTCAAATGCAGAGGATTTTTTGATGCTTTATCAAACTCAAATGCGAAGGTCTCGTCGATGCTTCTCCATCTTCAAGTTCAGAGGCTCCATCGATGTTGCTCCATTTTCAAGTTCAAGATCGGCGTGCATGGCCCCACTTCTATCTTCAAGTTCAAGATCGGTGTGCATGGCTTTGTTTCCATCTTCAAGTTTAAGATTGGTGTGCATGGCTCCACTTCCATCTTCAGGTTTAAGGTCGGTGTGCATGACTCCGCTCCATCTTCAAGTTCAAGGTCGGTGTGCATGGCTCTGCTCCATCTTCAGGTTCAAGATCAGTGTATGTGGCTCTATTTCCATCTTCAAGTTCAAGGTCGGTGTGCATGGCTCTGCTCCATCTTCAGGTTCAAGATCGGTGTGTGTGGCTCTGCTTCCATCTTCAAGTTTAAGATTGGTGTGCATGGCTCCACTTCCATCTTCAAGTTCAAGGTTGGTGTGCATGGCTCCGCTCCATCTTCAAGTTCAAAGTCGGTGTGCATGGCTTCGCTCCATCTTCAAGTTTATAATCGGTATGCATGGCTCACTTTGCCTCCCAAGTCTGGCGTGGCTCGCTTCGTCTCTAAAGTCTGACGTGGCTCACTTTGTCTCCAAATTATGGCGTGGCTCGCTTCGTCTCTAAATTCTAGCATGGCTAGCTTCGTCTCCAAATTCTGGCGTGGCTTGCTTCGTCTCCAAAGTCTGGTGTGGCTCGCTTCGTCTCTAAATTCTGGCGTGGCTCGCTTCGTCTCCAAAGTCTGGCGTGGCTCGCATCGTCTCCAAAGACTGGCTTGGCTCGCTTCATTTCCAAAGTCTCGGGTGGCTCGCTTCGTCTCCAAAGTCTGGCGCGGCTCACTTCGTCTCTATAGTCTGGCGCGGCTCGCTTCATCTCCATAGTCAAGGCGTGACTTCGCTTCATCTCCAGAATGATGGTGTGACTTTGTTTCATCTCCAGAATGATGGTGCGACTTCGCTTCAGCTCCAAAATGATCGTGCGACTATCACCCACATAGGGACTGTGTCTAGTAGGGGTCAGATCATTGTTGGCGAAGCTGACAACCACCCCTGCAGGCTACACAGTCGCCCACATAGAGGTTGTATCTAGCAGAAGTCAAATCGTTATTGGCAGAGCTGACAACCACCCCTGCAAGCTACACAGTCACCCACATAGGAACCGTGTCTAGCAGGAATCAGATCGTTGTTGGCAGAGCTAACGACCAGCCCTGCAGGCTGCACAGTCACCCACATAGGGGTCGTATCTAGCAGAAGTCAGATCATTGTTGGCGGAGCTGACGACCACCCCTGCAGGCTACACAGTCACCCACATAGGGGTCGTGTCTAGCAGGGGTCAAATCGTTGTTGGCGGAGCTGACAACCACCCCTGTAGGCTACACAGTCACCACATAGGGGCCGTGTCTAGCAAGAGTCAGATCGCTGTTGGCAGAGCTGACGACCATCCTACAGGTTACACAGCACCCACATAGGGGTTGTGTCTAGTAGAAGTCAGATCGTTGTTGGCGGAGCTGACGACCACCTCTGCAGGCTACACAGTCACCTACATAGGGGCCGTGTCTAGCAGGAGTCATATCATTGTTGGTGGAGCTGACGACCTGCAGGCTACATAGTCACCCACATAGTGGTCGTGTCTAGCAAGAGTCAGATCATTGTTAGCGGAGCTGACGACCACCCCTACAGGCTACACAGTCACCCACATAGGGGTTGTGTCTAGCAGAAGTCAGATCATTGTTGGTGGAGCTAACGACCACTCCTGCAGGCTACACAGTCACCCATATAGGGGTCGTGTTTAGCAGGAATCAGATCGTTGTTGGCGGAGCTGACGACCACCCCTGCAGGTTACATAGTCACCCACATAAGGGTAGTGTCTAGCAGGAGTCAGATCGTTGTTGGAGGAGCTGATGACCACCCTTGCAGACTACACAGTCACCTACATAGGGGTCGTGTCTAGTAGGAGTCAAATCGTTGTTGGTGGAGTTGACGACCACCCCTGTAGGCTACACAATCATTCACATAGAAGTCGTGTCTAGCAGGAGTCAGATTGTTGTTAGCGGAGCTGACGACCACCCCTGCAGGCTACACAGTCGCCCACATAGGGGCTGTGTCAAGCAAGAGTCAGATCGTGCTGGCGGAGCTAACAGTCGCACGTCAAACGCCCCTGCTAATATATGTGCATATATATATATATATATAAGAAAAAAAAAAGAACCCACCTTTTGTGCAAAGATATGAAGAAGTAGGTGAAATAATTAAGTGCAAGTCGCTGTTAGTTCTAACTTCTGTAAAAAAAAGTGCAAGAGGACAAGTTAGTAAAAAAATAATAATAATAAAAGATGAAAGAAACAAAAAAAAAACAGAAAAAAAAGAAGAAAACGGAAAAGAAAAGGTAAAAAAAAATGAAATTTTCTTTAAAAAAAAAGAAAAAAAGAAAAAAAGAGAGGAAGAAAGGGGAAATTTTTTTTTCTTTACCTTTTACTACTTGGGATGAAAATACATAAGACTTTGAGCCCTATTTATAGGGACTACACTGAATCTAGATTTTATTAGTTTTAAAAAAAAAATCTTTTTTTTTACACCCAAATCTTATCTTTGATGATTCTTTTTTTTTCGTCCCTCATTTTCTAAAACTTTTGGCCATGTATCGAATCTTTTGTTAATCGCATGTTTAGCCCCGAATTAAATTAAATTGGGGATGAAACTTATTCTTTTATTTTTAAATTTGAGATTCCTTAGTTTATCTCAAAATCAAATTAAATTTGGACAAAGCTCAAAGTTGTCTTATAACTTTGGTCATATTCTGAATTTCTTTCTTAAAACCAAAATCTTAAAGTTTTTATCTCCAAATTAAATTAAATTAGGGATGAAACTTGAATTTAATTTTAAATTCAAAATTCCTACGTTTTATCTCTCCAAATCAAATAAAGTCTGAGATAAAGATTGATTTTTTTTTTTTTTTTAAAAAAAAATTTGGCCATCCTCTATTATAAAGTTTAGTTAAACTCGTCACTAAACTCAAGTTTAATTAAATTGGAGGCATCGAAGTCAAGACCGAATTATTTGAATCTCATTGTCGGTTTTGTCTTTTTTCGAGATTCATCCACCCACATTTGTGCATAAATCTCGAAAAGGAAGTATTTGTTGGAGGAGAAATTTCGGACCAACCACGATCCGCCACGTCATTTGCTAAATTAATGACGAAATTTCAAAATCGTCAAATTTGTGATCAATTAAGAGTTGACACGTGTCTCGAATTGAAATTGAGGACAAATTCTGTGTTTTCGTCGCATCGATTGAGTAAAAATAATTTCAACTAATTTGACGCTATAATTTGGGCATTGGCTCAATTACGCCCAAATATGGCCTTAAGGTGGCCTAAAACGCCAAAATAGGTCTAAGCTAAGTTAATTGGGCCTAAAGACGAGATCCAAGTCCAATTAATTAGGCCCAAAGGCTAGACTCAAGTCCAATTAAATTAGACCCAAAGGCCAGACCCAAGCCCATGAAGCCCCATCAGGGAGCTTTATGAATAGAGAAGCTCCCCTCATTTGCAAGGGTCAGCAATTCTATACTCTAGAGAGCTTACAGGGAATTCTTTACAATCAGAAGATTGCTTAACTCTTGAAGCTGATCATGCCTGAAGACTGAAGTCCTTGGAAGATACAAACATTCTGAAGACTAAAGTCCTTTGAAGTTACAAACATTCTGAAGACTGAAGTCCTTTGAAGATACAAACATTCTGACCACGCTTGAAGACCAAAGTTCTTTGAAGATACAAGCATTCTGAAGACTGAAGTCCTTTAAAGATACAAACAATTCTACATTCATAGAGCCTAGAGAGAATTCATCAACAAGCAGAAGACTCCTAAGACTCCTGAAGCTGCACTCCTAGAAGATAGAAGACCCTTGAAGACACGAACACTCTTCCAAGACTTCTACTTCAAGAACGTTCGGTGCTTTTCTTCTTCAAGTCAAGTACATCCACCCAACTGAAAGAGAATCAAAGGATCAAGTACTAAAGATCGAACCACATCACATAAAATCAACCTCAACATCAACACTAACTCAAGTTCAACTTCACGAAACAAGTTTTTCCGGAAGCCTCGTGCGAATACTAATCCTCCAAGAAGATCAACAAGCTTGAAGGCTGATCATCCAAGAAGATCAACAAGCCCAAAGGCCGATCGTCCAAGAAGATCAACAAGCCCAAAGGCCGATAGTCCAAGAAGATAAACAAGCCCAAAGGCCGATCATCCAAGAAGATCATCAAGCCCAAAAGTTGATCATCTAAGAAGATCAACAAGCCCAAAGGCCAATCATCTAAGAAGATCAACAAGCCCAAAGGTCGATCATCTAAGAAGATCAACAAGCCCAAAGGCCGATCACCCAAGAAGATCAACAAGCCCAAAGGCCGATCGTTCTAGAAGAACAACCAGCTTAAAGATTATAATTTATTTTGAAAGCATCGAAATACTCTGTACACACTTTCCACAAAATTAATACAAATACAAAGTTCAAGTTCCACGAAATAAATTTCTAATTAAGTCTCGTGTGAATACTCATAAATTGTAATTTGTAAAATTATGGAGGCCATCATGTAAGAAGTTAATATAGTATATAATCGATATTTTTTTATAGTCGCGAGACCCATGAACTCTTTGGACTAAACAATGAATAGATTTCACCATTACACTCCTATCATAGAGCCCAAAGCTCAAAGACCAATCTAAGCCTAACCTAATGTCAACAGTTGACTAGTCCAGCCACATGAAATGGATTGGATATGGATTTAACTTTTTTGATTGGGCTGACAAGAAAATAAGCAAATTTTAATTTTTCATTTGAAAAAATTACAAAAAGTTTCATAATTATAAAATAACAAAAAGAATTTATATAATAGAAAATACTAATTAGTAAATGACAAAACTACCTTAAAAAGACCAAATTAAGTACAAAAGAGAATGCAAAGATACACTAATTAAAAAACAACTCGAATACCACAAATAACCCTCTATCTAAACATTCTAGAACTACAAATACACTCTATCTAAATATTTTAGAAACAAAAATTAAAAATCACCCAATATGGTCCTTAATGCTTCCAGTTGTCTAAAGAACATGTGTATGCAAGGGAAGACCATGTAGCGGGGTCGTTAGAAACTTATGAATGTCCTAGCTATGAATTTCCTCCAATGTGAGAAAGAGCAAAGTTGATTGTATCAGTGAAGTTGTTGGCAAGTGAATATTTGAATAAATTACAATCTCAAGATGATGTGACTATGGAAATAGGATTGCATTTGACACCAAATCAGTTGAAGGGAGTTTTATCGTCTTCATTCCATGTGACCATTTTTCCATACGATCTTGAAGACTAACTCTAAACACTATCAATCCCGGAACGTCATTGTTGAAAACAATGTTCAAAGTAGAAACAAAAGTAGGAAACATGTGTGCGAGCGACTAAGGTCAGCGATCTAGCGAGGGTGGTCGTTAAAAGCTAAGCCAAGACAATGGAATTCAAGAAAGGGTTGTTGAACCAACAATCGTAGACATAAGATTGAGAAGAACAGAGAAAGATTTTGGGGAAGTGAAAAAGATGAAGAAGATGAGATTTGTGATTTTTTGTTATTTTATTTTATTTAAATTGTTGAATAGTAATAATAATAATAATTGCTGTAAAATTGAGGAGCAATGGAAAAACGAATCCTGAGAAAATATAATATAATAAATAAAATAATAAAATATCAAAATATGAAATATAAGAAATTAAAAATTCTATGGAAATTTCTCTAAAATTTCTTACCAATATGTGGAACACCAACATCAACCAAATGTCACTATCCATAGGCAATATGGTAAGTAGGAGGTAGAAATACATGACCACTAAGGATTGGTGATCATGAAACACATGCGATTATGAGAGAAAGACACTTATTTCTTAAGATACTAAGTATGGGCATAGGTCCGCGACTCCACGAGGACTCGCCCTGAACGGGGTGGAAAATCCCCGATTAGACGAGAAATGGGGGAGGGAGCGG
This sequence comes from Benincasa hispida, assembly GCF_027475165.1. Taxonomy (NCBI): domain Eukaryota; kingdom Viridiplantae; phylum Streptophyta; class Magnoliopsida; order Cucurbitales; family Cucurbitaceae; genus Benincasa; species Benincasa hispida. The sequence goes on from NC_143478.1 coordinate 29,306,289, forward strand.
GGCTAAACGGGGACGGGAATTATATTCTCCATCCCCGTCCCTGCCCTGCCCCGATGAATATATTATATAATTATATTTATATAATAATAATTACTTATTATTATTATTATAACAACTCATATTCTATTTACATGTTATAATTATAATAATTATTATCTTATCTATATACTTTTTACAAAAAAATTATCGTATAAAAAGTTAGTTATTTTCTAATTTTCATTTTAACATTTTTGTATTTTAATACATTTGAAAATTATTTTAACATTTAAGACTCTCTACCTTAAGCCATAAATGTTATGGTATTTAAATGGAAAGCTTGACTATGATATTGTAATATTTAAATTTTAACTTTTAGAAATTATAGGATTAAATTATATTTTTACACATATAATAATATTATTTTTATACTATTTTCTTTGAATAAAAAAATTATTGGAAATAACTCATATAATATCTATAATTTTATTTGGTTGAGAATAAACAAAATTTCTAAAAATGAATATATTATAAAAAAAACAAACGGAAAAATTTTCCCCACAGAGAACCCAATCTCCACGAATTCCCCACGGGGAATTTCGCGAGGATGGGGAATGAAATAAGGGGGTGGGATGTCCATGTCCCTGCCCCACCCCGTGGACATCTCTATATGGGCATCTAATATTTGTATACAATATTTATAATACTCCCTATTTAGATGTCCATTATATATATGAAAATATGCCTAGTTAAAAAATCTTACTATAAAAAGGAGTACATATTTCATATAATTTAATAATCCTTAAAGAATACAATATATTTACTCCCACTCGTGAAAACATCATTTGAGATCTCTGAGTTTCTGCATTCCAATGTTCTACATCAATTTTTCAAAGGTTGTGGTAGGTAATACTTTTGTAAATAAGTCTCCTAGGTTATCCTTCAAAAAAATTTGTTGTACGGTGATGTCTTCGTTTTCTTCAAGATCATGAGTGTAAAAAAGCTTTGATGAAATATGCTTTGTTTTATCTCCTTTAATATATCATCATTTGATTTGAACTATACATGTTGTACTATTTTCGCATAATATCGTTGGAAGAATTTTATTAGATACACATTCTCTACTAGCCTCGTGAATTACAAGAATTTCAGCATGTTTTGATAAAGTTGCCGTTATGGTTTGTTTCACTGATCGTCATGATATAGCAGTTCCTCCATATGTGAATAGATAACCTGTTTGAGATCTAGTTTTATGTGGATTAGATAAATATCCAAAATCTGCATAGCCAATTAGATCAAAATTCGATTTATTTGAATAAAACAAACTCATATCAATTGTTCCTTGAAAATAACAAAGTATATGCTTAATTTCATTATGATGTCTTTTTGTTGGAGAAGAATTGTATCTAGTTAATAAATTTACTGAAAATGCAATATATAGTCTATTATTAGCAAGATACATAAGTGCACTAATTGCAATAAGATATGGTACTTCAGAACCAAGAAGTTCTTCATTATCATCTCGAGATCAAAATATATCTTGGAATGTTCAATAGATGTGTTTTATTCATATAAAACTTTTTCAAAAATTTTTCTGTACAAGTTGACTGATGTACAAATATCTCATATGCTAAATGTTCAATTTACAAGCCATGAAAAATTTTGTTTTTTCGGGATCTTTCATCTCAAATTCTTTTTTTTCTAAGATAGTTTATTGCCTTTGAATTTTTTTCAAGAGTTCCAATTATATTTAAGTTATCAATATAATAGCAAATCCTGACAATGATTTCTTTATAAAAACACACGAACATATTAGATTGTTTTGATATCCTTATTTCAACAAATATCCACTCAAGTGATTGTACCACATTCGCTCTGATTATTTCAATCCATATAGTGAGCTATGTAACTTTATTGAATATAATTTCTAGGAACTTGATTTATATGTTTCATGTATCTTAAATCCTTTTGGGATTCTCATATACATGTAATTGTCAAAAGACCGATATAAATATATTGTGACTATATCCATAAGTTACATGTCTAGACTTTCATACACAGTTAGACCAATTAAAAATTTTAGTGTAATTGCATCCATCACTGGAGAATATGTCTCCTTATAATCAATTCCGGGTCTTTGTGAAAAAACTTGTGCAATTAGTATTGTTTTATATCTTGTGACCTTATTATTTTCATTTCTTTTTCACACAAATACACGTTTGCATCCCATAGGTTTGACACTTTCTCATGTTTAGACTATTGATAAAAAAAACTTGACGTTTTGAAAAAGAGTTTAATTCTACTTCGATTGCTTCTTCTTTTTTCACTTAAGCTGATCTTTTCTATGTAGACATTCTTCAATAGATTTTAATTCAGGATCCTTATTTTCATATATAATATCGAGAGCAACATTATATGCAAAAATGTTGTCAACAACAATATTAGTTCGGTTCATCTTTACCCTATCCTAACATAGTTTATTGAGATCTCATTATTATCTTTAGATATTTCACATTCCTTTTTTGTCATGTCAAGGAATTCTTCATGGGTATTTATATCCTCAACCAAGTCTTTTCTACTATTGAATAATTTTCTTTTTTGAGGATTTTTATCTTTGAGATCCTCTATTTACCATGCTTTTAGCATGTCAGACTCATTAGTGATAACTTGTTCTACTGGGATATCAATTTTTAATGGAATATTTGCAGCTGGTATATATGATTTAGTTACTTTCTTAACATCTATAAATGCATCTAATAATTGATTTGTTATATTTTGCAAATGAATTCTTTTCTGAACTTCATGTTCACATTGATCTATATGGGGATCTAAATGAGACAATAACAATCCATTCATGTAATTTCTTTTTCCAGATTCTTAATTCCTCCCTCTAATGTTGGAAAATTTGTCTCATTAAAATTGTAGGGATATATGCCATACAATCTCATAGTTATATGTTAGTTGAATCAATAGTTGATTAGTTATTTATGTAACTTATGCAATAACCCATTAAACAAAGATTCAAGATTGTCTAATGTAACTTAAACATGTATATGAAGACGTACATGTAGATCATGTTTTAGTAATAACCTAAATAGTCTATAGTATATGGAAAATTTTGGATGCCTTATCCTGGTAACATTACTAACACGGGCCGCTTTGTTAGTTGTTACAATTTTTGTAAAGTGCTACAAATGATCTGATCCTAATCATTCATGTGGAGACATGTGAGCGAGGTATTCTATACAAAGATTTTTATAAGACTGGACCACGAAATGTGAGTCTCTCTTTATAGCATTATTGCTAGAAGAGACTTACATTATTTCACCAGGATGATCATAGGTGACTTGACCTAAATCCTGAGTAAGTTGTGAACTCATGCCTATGAGGGCGGTCTTTGGATTTGTATGGATGAGAGTGGTCAGATTCATCGACTCAATAAGCCTACCATTTTGGAGATTCGTCTGATTGGGGAGTTGGGGACACAACTACACAAGAAGGAATTCACTCATTCCTTATTGTAAAAGGTAAGTAGATAAATTGCTCCCTTAAGGGCTGATTCCAGGACCTGAGCAATGAAGTGTCTCACTCTCTTTTGGCCCGAGATGGGTTCAGTCATAGTTGGACTATGACTAATTGTTCATTAGAGGGATCAATGGTACTTAAGAAATTAGACATAACTACAGGGGTAAAATGATAATTTTGACATGACTGTACTTACGAGCAATTTTTTAGAGTCAACGCACTCTTGATTGGTTATATCCAATGCACACATAAATATATCTATAGTACCAAGAGTGCAATTGTCAGTCTTTAATGAAGTAACTGGTAGTTAATGAAGGTTGATTAAGTTAATTAAAGAGTTTAATTAATTAATCAAGAATCATTGGAGCTTCAATCTATAAATCCATATGATTTAATTTGAATTGTTCAAATTGATTAAAGGGAATTAATTGTATAAGATACAAATAAATAATGCATGTTGATACATTATATAATTTAATGAGAGAAGGAGTATTTGAATATGATTCAAATATTAATTATCTGAATATGATTTATATAGAAACTATATGTTAAAATTAATGTGAACGTGATTCATATTAAATTATATAATTTTATGAGAGAGATAATTATTTGAATGTGATTCATATAAAACTATAGGTTAAAATTAATATGAATATGATCCATATTAATATCATGGGTTATTTGAGAGAATAATAAACTATAGTTTATATTATATCACATATAGTTTAACTATGTGATATAATATAAGCTATAGGTTATATGTTATATGATATAACATATAGTTTAAATATTTATTAAAGTGCTTAATAAATATTAAATTTAATAACTCCCTTTGGGAGTTATTCTCTCAAACTAATAAGAACAAAGGGGAGAAAGTTATAACTCCCTTTAACCCTTCAACCTCAAATTCTCATGTAATAAAAAACATAGAAGAGAAAGATGATGTTCTTCTCTATGGTTTTTTGGTCTCTCTGTATTCTTTTGAGTTCTTCTCCTCTCCCTTACCAAGATTGAGTGCAAGCCCACAAACTCTGCACGATTCTCGTCCCTGAGAATAACGAAAAGACCTCGTGGTGGTGTCTTCTTCATCACTATTGTGTTCACGTTTGTGGTGCTGGGTTCGTGAGATCAAGAGAAGAAGATGTTTTATGGAGAGGAAATGCGAAGATATAGATCTTCAAGGGTATATATTGCTTAGTCCTTCCTCCTCTCTAATTGCATAGTAGAAGCATGCTTAGGTTTTGTTTATCCTGCATTTCCGTCACTCTAATTAAGTTGAATGTTCTATGAAACGAAAATTGGAGACCGATGCATTCGATGTGGGTATCCAAATTCCCTTCAATTGGTATCCAAAAGTTGAATCTCTAAATTTCGTTTTTGAACTTTAGTTTAGGGTATTGGTGGTAAATGTTCTGCATTCTGAATGTTGAATATTCTGGTATGGCACATTGGATGGTTTCGAAATTGGTATAACAATTTACTGCTTTCAATCCGTTGGTTTATAAGGGCCCATTGTATTTTTTGGTATAATTTTCTTGCAATCGAGTCTGTATTCATGTTCGTGTTGCTCGTGATCAAGTTTCGCTTCAATTTGAAAAAAAAAATTGAAGCAAGAATAGAGCAAATCAGAAGAACGGGCGAAGCAGAGCAGACATTTTTCCTTAGAGCATAAGGCTAGAGTATTGCAACGCTCACCTTAAGCTATAAGGTATACGGCTTGGTGTCGCAACGCTCCAGTCGCAGTGTTGCAATGCTGTGCGGAGCGTCGCAACTGCTATGCTATGAAAAATTGAGCGCCAACGTCGCAACGCTTGACTGGAGCATTATTTCATGCATCGTTTTAATATAAATGTTATATTATAGTTGCATGATTTATTAAGTATGCTCAGACATCATATTTAATATAATTGTTATATTATATGAATGAATGCATAAATAACATTTCTATGCATCATTTTATGTTATAAATGTTATAATATATAGTATGGATGAATGGATATATGTTATTTTTTTCATTACTTTATTATATAATCGTCATGTAATGTAATGAAAATGAAGATACATGAAGCATGACATCATTTTAATAAAAATTATAATTGTTATAATTTTTTTAAGTAAGTCATTGGATGTATGTATAGGTTTTAATTATTTCATTAATTCCTTATAAGTGTTATAAATTTAATGAAATTAGAATTAAAATCTATAACAAAGAGTTGCATGTAAACATAGGTTAAATTGTTTTTAAATGGTTTAAATTAATTTCATAGACCTATGTTAATAGTATTCCTAATATGATTAGAAATAGGTTTAATCTTTTAAATTTCGTTTAATAGGATTAAATTAGATTAAATAAAAGATCAAATTTATAACATAATTGTCTATAATGGACCTTTGTCTAAGGAAAGTTCTACCTAAGACTGGGGTATTTAAGCTGACGGAAACATAACACCCCTACCTGGGAACCGACCTAGAAGGTGAATCAGACAATAATGTTATAAGTATGCAATAAATGGTTAAGTTTATTAAAGTGCAATAAATGGTTAAGTTTATTAAAGTGTTTAGTAAACAAGAATCATATATTGTTAATATCCAATATAAGAGTTATATTGGGCCAATTTAATAATTCACTTAGATAAACTTATTAGCCTAATTTACTTAAGTAATGAACCTTAATTTATAAAACACTAAGTGGGAAGAAAATGATGTATATGATACTTCAATTTCCTTTTCACGTTTCTCCTTAAATAGAGAACTATGCTCGACCTCGAGACACCTTTGCTTGTGTCTCCCTACGGATGATGTTTGTATAGGTCAATAATAAGGTGAATGGAGAGAATATTTATAGTAAGTGGGAGAGGGAAGTATGTCAACACATCCCACCGTCTCCTTCATTAGTTTACAGTAAACTTTCATGCTCGGTCTCGAGAAACCTCTGCTTGTGTCCCCATGCAGATGGTGTTTGCATGAAATTTTACTCAAACTCCATAAATGGATAGAATCGCTTTAATTTTTGCCCCAATCAACTTTTTCCTACGATTGGCTCATTGGGGTGGAATTCTAGAGTCTAAAATGAAGGGTTACACTTATGAGAAATTGTTTAGCAAGTTAATGGTTTTTTGATCAAAACATGGTAACTAAATATTATAAGAATAAGAGTTATTCTGGTGTAATATTTGGTTGAGAATGCCTCAGTCCAGTGAAAGAGTAACTGACTGCCCTACGGTAGCTTTTATTCTGACTCACTAGAGTATCATAGCAATAGAAATTTTGAATTAATATGAATGGAACTCATATTAAATCTATTGATTTCATTTTTTTAATTTCTATGCTGAATCAAAATGGATAATAGATTGCATATAATCAATTAACATGTTTTATATAATTCAAAGCTATGTCATTTTCATCTCAAGAGTTCTATTTTTTTACCGATATAAGTCAAAAGGTTTAATAATTATGTTACTTTGAAAATTTTCATTAACACATAATGTGTTGGGTTGTATGTCCTAAAACTCGTGGTTTGTAAATTTTAAACATATTCTATTTTACAATAAAATTGTTATTGAGGTTTATTTAATAAAGATATTATTGAATTTGTGAATTGTACTTTTTAACTCTAAACCCAGTAAACTAAAAATCCTTGGTTATAGCATGAATACTTGAACTTTATGTGAAGACATAAAAGTGGATCAAGTTCGAGTAATAGCCAAAAAAGTCTATTGTATAGGGATAAAGCTGGGTACCTTAACCTGAGGACACTATCGAATGCGACCTACTTTGTATTAGATACAAACGATGTGATCCTGAATCGTTCATGTAGAGACATGCGAGTGGGGCATCATATGCAATGAGTTTACATAAGACCTGACCACGAAATGGTTACTTTTACTATATAACGTCGTTTATTGATAAGACTAATTATTTAAATTCGATGACCTAGGTAACTCGATCTTAATCTTGAGCTAACTATGAACTCCTGTTTATTCGGGATTATTCTTTAATTTGCATGGATGAGAGTGGTTCAACATCACCAACTCAATAAGCCTCCCATTTTAGGGGTAACATCAGGTAGATAGCTGGGACATAGTACTGCAAGATGGAATATACTCCTACTTAGTTCCAAGGATAGTAGATAGGTTGTTCTCTTAATTGTTAACTTCGGGTTTTGAACAAGGGGCCCCACCCTCTCATTGGCCCGAAAGGGACTCGATTTGGTGGTTGGACCACAAACTAGTTATTCATTAGAGGATCAGTGGGATTTAAGGAGCAAGATGTAATACATGGGTAAAATGGTAATTTTGACCCAACTGTACAAATAACTAGTGATGGATCGACTTGCTAACCATGATTAAATCAAATGGACAAAAATATATCTACAGTGAGAAGAGTGCAACTACTGGGCTTTTGTGGAGTGTCCCGCTAGTTAGCGAATGTTGGTTAATTAGGTTAAAAAGTTTAGTCGGTTAATCCTGAATCATTGGAGCTCGTGATGTATAGGTCCATTAGGTCCTCCTACTAGCTCATATCGGACTAAACCTCAGACAATGTGATGAGAGAATTTTAAATGTTCAAATTCAATTTAGGGAATTATAATTAATTATATGTGATATAATTGACGTTTAATTATGGAATTAAACAAATTGGAGATTTGAAAATATTTAAATATGATTTAAATATTGTTTATATGAATGAGGATTCATGTTCGAGATAGGTGTTTTACTAATTTAATATTTGATATTAATTTAATTATTTAATTATTTATTTAAAATGAATTTTATTTAAAATTAATTGTTTGAATTGATTTTATTTAAAATTAAAATTCATTTAATTTGATTTTTTTTAAAATAAAAATTTAAAATGAATTTTTTAAGGGTTAGCAGAATTATCCCAAAAAATCCACTTAGCAAACACTTAATCCCACCCCCTTTTGCATGCTTAATTGGTTGATGATGCAATTAAATTGCATGTATATTTCTTCTATAAATGGAAGAAAAATGATTTGGTTAAAGATTCATGCAATAAGGAAATTTGATGAAAATTTGTTCTTATCAAATTCTTGCACCAGAACACTCTTTACCCTAAAATTTCATTCAATTTCATCACAATTGGATCCCACGATCTGTTTTAAGGCTGGAAAATAGCGAAAAAGACTCTAGCAATGATTCACGAGGAGTTCGTGATCAGAAATTGGCAAGTTGCTAAAATTATAAGTTCTACAAAGGTTGTAATCTTAAATCCTAAACTTTTTCCTTTAAACATGCATGCTTGATCCTCAAAATTAATGTAGTTAGATTGCTTAAAATCCAAATTGATTTTGCATGCTTATTGTTAACTTTTTTATAATGATAGTGTAATTTTATCTTTATGATGACGGAAAATTAGATGTCAATTACTCGACAACTAAAATTTCATGGACGCAATATGCGATGCATGTTCTTAAGGTATGCATTGACTATCATGCATTGGAATTACTATGTGTTAATAAATGTATGCGATGACCATGTGTCCTGTCACAAGTTTTCTTGCGCTCACGTCAAGTATAACGTGAATGCAAGTTTCTTGGGTGATCCGAGGTCGAACACAGTGATTTGTAGCTGGATGAATGCGGTAATGTGCATGCGGCGATTAAATAAAAGAATGGATGGGAGGTTGCTAAGCTGACACTACTCCTACTCCTAAGTAACAGACAACACAATGAGAGTATGAATGAGAGGTAGAGACACGACAATTCTTGACATGAAACAAGTGAATGGAAGAATAGATAAAATGCAGAGATGTCTTCATTGCAATACTTAAGAGTGACCGCAAGGGCAACCTTAGTCAACGCAAACCATGCGCTCATGCTATACACACTTGAGCCTAACTCTAAACATATGCGATGGATATGCGAAAGTGTTGAGAAGCCTATGCTAGTTTAACCCCTATAATCCGCTCACGTGCTCTCGCCGCATGAGCGTGATGGCTACATATAACCACCATATCCTACTTCCTGGACGCATGCAATATTCTATCCGTAGGGTGCATATGTTGTGTGATGGCAAACGAAACTTATTCCTAAGTCTTCATTCTTGCTTATGCAAACCTAATCTAGCTCTTCCGAGCATTGAATCTAACCTAGCTCTCTCGAGTCAGGTTCTTTCTTTTGACTCTCTCCCGAGTAGCTCTAAAGGTGTAATGGACGCATACACAAGACAAGGTAACTGCATGAACTTGGCTAACATAAGATTATTCCTATTCTTAGTGAATACTTGCTTATGTTGCTTAATGCGACCAACCACTTACCCTCCCGGGCAGTTAGTTATTGCTGACTCTACTCATGGACAAGCGTGCTACAACTTCACACTAAGAAAATAAGGTTTTCTCACATACTTACGCAACTCACACCTTTCGATAGTTTACGACATGCTTCATATCTCTAATCCACATGATTAAGTATGTGATACTCTAGCAATCTCACTAAGTGATGCAATGAAGTTATAGATGCTAAGTAAAGAAGATGGAGATGGAGTTGAAGGAAAAACGGAAATGCATTGAACACATAATGTATTAATTCCTTAATCACAAAATGTAATACAATACAATATAAGAAAAGAAGAGAAAATGAAATGACCAGCTAAAAGCAAAGACTTGCATCTAGCGGATATGCGTCAAGGCTGTCGGTGGTGCCATGGATGGTGGTGGAGCTGACTCTCCCGAGATCTAGCTCTGGTCGTCACTCAAAATGGATGAAGGAGGTGAAGAACTCTCGAGCTTCCTCTCATGCATTTGTCTGGATCACAAGGATCCGCCCTAGGCGAACCTCAGACGAAAACCTTGGATAACTTGAAATTATGCTCATTGGCTTCTTTATATAGAGCTTGGATCGCCGACAGTATTAATGGACTGCTTTGATTCTGACATTCGGCGTGTTTAGTCCTTTCTGAATCTATGCTGCTAACGGCGTGGTAAGTGAAATGTCAACATCATCTTTTTCTTTTCTCGAGATGTACGTTGATGCATTCATTCCATTAACCTTGTGTTGATCCCATTAGTATGCGTTATCGTGTAGTTGCAATCATTCAGTGACCGCATTCGCTTAATATCACAACTTCTACACGATGACCACAATCGCTTGACGAGCGCAATTCCAATGCGATGGACGCATGCGGCTGATTACTGCAACACCCATGCGTTGATCAAACGCATTTGCCTTTGCAATGAAGAGTTTCTCTGCATGCGGTCGTCTATGCGACAGTCCAATTTTCGCGTTTGCGTCCACTTCTTGTGTTAGCTACAAAAATAGAATATTAAATGCATAATAACGCATAATAATGGGTCGAGATTCATCATGCTGAACGACACAAGCTCATTTTCTCCTAAATTCTTACATAATTGCTACATATTCTGCTTAACAGCCCTCATAATTCTAAGTAAAAGGTCTAAGATGACATGCATTTTTGCATGTCATCACAGCCCCAAACTTAAAATCATGTTTGTCCTCAACCATGCGTTATACTCAAGAAATTCTAACTCATCTTCTTGCTGTCCTTTGAAATGACCAGCTTCTTAGAATATAATTTACACACACCTCTGACCATCACCGCAATGCTCTCCTCCACTTTGGCTGCTTCTTCAAAAAGATCTTTTCTAAGTTTGGATCCGGCAAGCCTTTGCTAAAATACTTTTTACTCATTCACCGCAACTTTGCATTTAGCTTTTGAGAATGCGTTCGTTCAAAACACTTCAAAAATTTGCGACGACTTATTCAAATGCGGCGTTGAACCGGGTTACGCCCTTCGTTTTGGCTTACCTTCATGTGTGTCATGTGGGCATCCAACTTTGGTTGCGTTCCATATTCAACTCAACTCTTGTCTCGTTTGATTTGGCTTGCTCCGGACAGAGGAGTTGTGCTTATGCATTGATCTTGGCGACTTACCTTCGTTTTGACTTGCCCCTACGTGTGTCATGCGGACATCCAACTACGGGTAAGTGCCTTTCACAATTTAACTCTTATCAACATGAGTTTCCCCATTGCGTTAACAACGGAGTTATTATTCTCAAAAATTCTCTTCACCATTTTTTTTCATATGATCGCAATGCAATGAACATAATTCTCCGAGACTGCTGCCACCCCCAAACTTAGAGGTTGGCAGCATTCTCACCACAAAGCTAAAAACAAAATCAACAAAATGCGATAATAAACGTTTGAGCGAAGGTTTACACAAAATAAAACTTTATACTTTCAAAATTTGAAGAAGCTATTAAGAGTAAGGAACGCCTTGCAATGATTAATTAGAAGATGCGGTGAATTATACGTACCATCATAGAAATATCGCAATTGGGAAAAATAGAATTTCAAAAGGATAATGCATAAAAGATAAGAAGAAAAGAACCTTAGACAAAATAATGCATGCGATCATGCGTTGGAATCCATGCAATCGATGCCAGCGTTGAAGGAGGAAAGGAATTCTTGCGTTGTACTGCGCACCAAGGAGACTTATTGTTGCACTTGCAAGGAACAATCATACCACAACCAAGGAAATAATCATATATCCAAAATAACAATAAAATAAAAATAACCTAAACAAGGAAAGCAAGATAAAGATAAAGTAGAAGACGTCCCTCGAAAAGTAAGAGTGTTGTCACCACAAGGAGTCTTCCATGCAAGAGATTACTCTCAACTTCTTGGGTCGAGGGGCATGCCTTGACCTGTGGAACTTCCGGTAATTGTTGAGTGTATGTCGCTACCATGTGCTTAGAATTACCTTCAGCTCATGCGACTGATTTCCCTTCTACCTTGGGGTCAATACTGGCTTTCAGCGCATCGCCTACACTTCAATATTGTTTGCAGCCTGGTCGCACAAGCTACAATACTCCCAAGATAGAAAGGTTGTATGCAGAGACACAAAACTCAACAAACAATTAGCTGCCAAGTCCCCAGCAACGACGCTAAAAACTTGATGACGGAAAATTAGATATCAATTACTCGACAACTAAAATTCCGTGGACGCAATATGCGATGTATGTTCTTAAGGTATGCGTTGATTGTCATGCGTCGATGGTCATGCGTTGGAATTACTATGCGTTAATAAATGTATGCGATGACCATGTGTCCTGTCACAAGTTTTCTTGTGCTCACGCCAAGTATAACGCGAATGCAAGTTTCTCAAGTGATCCGAGGTCGAACACAGAGACTTGTAGCTGGATGAATGTGGTAATGTGCATGTGGCGGTTAAATAAAAGAATGGATGAGAGGTTGCTAAGCTAACACTACTCCTACTCCTAAGTAACAGACAACGCAATGAGAGTACGAATGAGAGGTAGAGACACGAAAATTCTTGACATGAAACAAGTGAATGGAAGAATAGATAAAATGCGGAGATGTCTTCATTGCAATACTTAAGGGTGACCGCAAGGACAACCTTAGTCAATGCAAGCCATGCGCTCATGCTACACACACTTGAGCCTAACTCTAGGACGTATGCGATGGATATGCGAAAGTGTCGAGAAGCCTATGCCAGCCTAAACCCCTGTAACCCACTCATGTGCTCTCGCCGCATGAGTGTGATGGCCGCATATAACCACCATATCCTACTTCCTGGACGCATGCAATATCCTATCAGTAGGGTGCATATGTTGTGTGATGGCAAACAAAACTTATTCCTAAATCTCCATTCTTGCTTATGCAAACCTAATCTAGCTCTTCCGAGCATCGATTCTAACCTAGCTTTCTCGAGTCAGGTTCTTTCTTTAGACTTTCTCCCGAGTAGCTCTAAAGGTGCAATGGACGTATACACAAGACAAGGTAACCGCATGAACTTGGCTAACGTAAGATTATTCCTATTCCTAGTGAATACTTGCTTACATTGCTTAATGCGACCAACCACTTACCCTCCCGGGCAGTTAGTTGTTGCTGACTCTACGCATGGACAAGCGTGCTACAACTTCACACTAAGCAAATAAGGTTTTCTCACACATTTACGCAACTCACACCTTCCGGTGGTTTGCTATATGCTTCATATCCCTAATCCACATGATTAAGTATGAGATACTCTAGCAATCTCACTAAGTGATGCAATGAATTTATGGATGCTAAGTAAAGAAGATGGAGTTGAAGGAAACACAGAAATGCATTGAACACTTAATGTATTAATTTCTTAATCACAAAATGTAATACAATACAATATAAGAAAAGAAAAGAAAATGAAATGACCAGCTGGAAGCAAAGACTTGCTTCCAGCGGATGTGCGTCAAGGTTGCCGTGGTGCCATGGATGGGTGGTGGAGCTGACTCTCTCAAGATCTAGCTCCGGTCGAAGGCTTCAGTCGTCACTCAGAATGGATGAAGGAGGTGAAGAACTCTCGAGCTTCCTCTCATGCATTTGTCTGGATCACAAGGATTCGCCCTAGGCGAACCTCAGGTGAAAACCTTGGATAACTTGGAATTCTGCTCATCGGCTTCTTTATATAGAGCCTGGATCGCCGACAGCATTAATGGACTGCTCTGATTATGACATTCGACGCGTTTAGTTCTTTCTGAATCTCTGCTGCTAACGGCGTGGTAGGTGAAATGTCAACATCATCTTTTTCTTTTCTCGAGATGTACGTTGATGCGTTCATTCCACCAACCTTTTATTGATCCCATTAGTATGTGTTATCGTGTAGCTGCAATCATTTAATGACTACATTCGCTTAATATCGCAACTTCTACACGATGATCGTAATCGCTTGACGAGCACAACTCTCATGCGTTGGATGCATGCAGCTAATTACCGCAACACCTATGCATTGATCGAACGCGTTTACCTTTGCGATGGAGAGTTTCTCTGCATGTGGTCGTCTATGGGGCAGTCCGATTTCCGCATTTGCGTCCACTTCCTGCGTTAGCTACAAAAATAGAACATTAAACGCATAATAACGCATAATAATGGGTTAGTCGAGATTCATCATGCTGAACGACGCAAGCTCATTTTCTCGTGTATTTTTAACACAATTGCCGCATCTTCTGCTTAATAGCCCTCATAATTCTAAGTAAAAGATCTAAGATGACATGCATTTCTGCATGTCATCACTTTAACTTGAGAAATGCTCTCAAAAGAAATTGTCGTTCATGAAGTGTTCATGGATAATCTTTACAGTGATAACTTACTTTTATCTAGATAACATATGGTGTGTTTGGATTATAAGATAAAGTTATGACAAAACATTTGTATGTTGGAGTCATGGGAAGCTATATGACCTCCAAAGTTAAGTATTATCGGCATCCAAGAAAAATTATTATGACTGGAGCTAATAAGGAAAATAATTTCAAAATTAGTTTGGGATGTCGAATGATGAGGAATTTTACAAATATCTCAAAAGGAAAAAAATAAGACTAAGTAAATTTGATTTACTAAGTTCTTGGTGGAGAAAACAGATTCACACCTTAACAGTTGAATAAGGATTCACTAGCAGAAGTTTTCTTCCTTATAATTAGATTGTAAATTTTGGCAAATACTTAATTTAGTGGAATAGTTATACTAGTTGGCAACGGGAAGCTCATCTCAATTAAAGTAGTGGGAGACATTAAAATATTATTTATTTATGTTGAACATGATGCTTTTATCACCATAAGAGAAATTCAATTTATCCAAACTATATTACTAAATATTTCATAGAATAATTTTAGTAATAAGACATGTTTTCAAAAGTTTTTTTGAAAATAGGTTCAACTTTAAATAAATAGAGTTTGCGTGTTAAATTAAAATGTTGTCTTTTATGTTGAATGTGGTGCTTTTATGACCGTAATAGAAATTCAATTTATCCATACTAAATATGTAATAGCGTATGAATAATCTTAGTAATAAGGTATGTTTTCAAAAGTTGTTTTGAAAATATGTTCAACTTTGAATAAACACATTTTTCTATGTTAAAAGTTAACACATCTGTATACTAAACTAAGAGAGTGTAAGGATTAATGAATCTAAAAAAAAAAAAAAAAGATTCTATTATCCTAAAGGGATACATGTCTTTGGTTTTTAAATGACACTTACAGGTAATCCTTAGAGTTAAATTATTATTACATATCAAAAGTCTTGTTTCTCGTATAGGTGTGTCATTAACACTTTATTAGATAAGGTTACCTGGCCAATGTTGGACTTTCCTTGACCCAAGTGATCTTATGATTAGAAGTATAAGTTTGATTTCATAAATAAGTCATTAATACGATTGATGAGTATTTATGAATAAATGTATCTTATTTTAATACAACTTAAGTCTTATTTTCTTTGAAATATTCAAAATAAATTAGACTAAAGTTTAAGTCATTTAGGCAAGTGTGTTATGACATTATGATAAAATCATAATATTTAGTACAAGATGTTGTACTAAGCCTAACTGATAGAGATGAGATGAGATCTCAACTTCAAGCATTGGGTACAATTTGGAGGAAATTGTGCTGAGTAGGAGAAATGTGTGTTGGGTTTTATATCCTAAAAACTCACAGTTTGTAGAATGATAAACATTTTCTATAATCAATAAACTTGTTATTGATTTCATAAATTGTATGAAAGTCTAAATCCAATAAACTAAGACCCATGACTATTGTATGAGTACTTAAACTTTATGTGGAGACATAAGAATGGATCAGGTTCGAGTGAATAGTCAAAATGATCTATGGTATATGAATAAGGTTGGGTACCTTATTCTGGTAACACCATTGGATGCGGCCTACTCTTTAGTTGTTACAAAGAGTTGTA